>NC_057939.1:44187083-44379583 GCF_018555375.3 Anguilla rostrata | reverse complement strand
CTTTCGCACCCGGACCACGCCCTCCGCCGTCGTCTTTACGAACACCGAGGGCTCGGCACTTTTCATGTAGGTCCACATTTTATCGAAAAGTGCGATTTTAGATCGCTGCGTGCATAAAAGAGGAGAGAACATTTTAAATGACAAAAAAAAAACGTGGAATCTTACAAAAACAAAAAATGCACATTGCTACCAAAATCACTGCGTGTACACCGTTCTAGATGAGCTCTGAATAAGCTGAGTTCCATAATCTATAAAATGAAATACTGAGCTGGATTTCAAATCACTTAACATGCACAGTATCTGCTGCGCATCTTTTGTAGAACAGATGCATAGCTGGAAGGGTTTCTTTTATTGACACCTCCTTCCCCTCCCAAAAAGGGCTTAAAACAGACTGCTACAAATCAGACATGATTGATTATTTGTTTAATTATAACCACTAATAGAGCAACACAAAAAAATTTAAAAATTTTATCTATCAGCAAATAGGAACAAAACAGATATACCTCCAATTGTACACTTTATTCTCACAAAACAGATCTGCGTTAAATAAATGGCTAAATAATTCACAATTATTAAAATTAGAAGAGATCTATCACAAACAGCATACAGTAGCTCCAGGACTACAGCTCAGATACAATAAACTGACAATATATGTGCTGATCTAATTACCAAATTTCTTCTAGATTTACACTTCATATGCCTGATATAAAAGTATAATGCTGCCATGGTCTCATAATGCCAGTGACTCAAAATGTATGGCAGATTCAATATACTGTATTTCATATGGAGATTAATCACTTGCATTTAAAAAAAAAAAGACTATTTCCATGGGTTGCAGTATGACACGGTATGGTCATTGTGTGGCCTATCAAGCATGTAATGTAATTAATTGATCACAAAACTCAAGAGAAGAAGAAAGCAATCATAGAAGACGTCTCTCACCCTGAAAAACTCCTTAGTTGAACCTGAGTCCAGAGTTCCATAAGCAATTTCAGTTTGCTTAGCCAAGTCCTCTGCACTCTCAATGGGGGACACCATCCTCTCGACAGTCAGGAAGGCAGCTAAGTTAGCCGTGTAGGACGATATTATGATCAGGGTAAAAAACCACCACACCCCGCCAACAATGCGGCCAGACAGGGATCTATTAACGAGTGTAAAATGAATTCATAGGGATGAAATGAAAGCCACAGGGTTAGATGTTGCAGCCATTTTGGATCGTTTCTGACATTTAATCTTTTTAATCTCCACTGTTCAAAGGGGGGGAAAAAAAACAGATGCATATTATTTCAATATACTTTTAGAATGAAAAATCTGCTTTCAAACTAGAGCTATAAGATGCCACAAACAACATGTGTTGTCAAACAGACAGTCTCATCCACTACCACATAATGAACATATTGATGTTTTAAAATGTGCATTCCCAAAAAAGCATATTGCTAAGAAAAAAGACATGTAGAACATGGACTGTGACAAATACATCGTGGTGCTTTAGCAAACTGACAATGACGCATACTAGCATACTAGACAATAAAGGCTTAGATGTTATAGTTAAACAAGACAGTGTTCAAACAGACAACAACTCAGAGAAACAGCAGAAACAAGCTGACATACAGTTCTACAACAAAAGTGTGTGCTACAAAAACAAGGTGTGATGGCACGGTACATTAACAACGCCACAGACATGACATAAAACGGTTGAGAACATAGCTATACGACGTATGCACACAGCAGACATTTTCGACTTTCCCCACCAGGCTATGTAATAAAGCTAGTCATTGCTAGACGACCATGAAGTAAACTTAGAATACACAAACAACAGTCAAAACTGGACTCGCAACTGTAATTACTGAACGCTGAAATGTTTGACTGGGAGAACTCCAGGTTCATAAGCTACTGTATAGTAAGTCGAGAAAGATCTGAGAAAAGTTGAAGTGACGAAGAAACCAAACATAACTAACCTCAAGTTTAAGTAGTCAAAGCAGTGGGTGGATGTGAATATTCTGACAAATCTCAGATTAATCTGATATAGCACATGAAATTAAACTGTAAACTCTCAAAGTAGTTACTGTGAATAGCATTGTATGTAGCATTCTAAAATAGAAAATCCTCCTATTATACTGTAAATGGGTATAAGGATATTACATTAATAATAAAGTGAGATAAACAAAAAACGGTGCTACAACTGAATCAGATAGATGCAGAATTTGTTTGTGTAGAATCCATTTGGTTTGAATAGATTCTGAAGCACTGCTATTCTGTTAAAGATAAATGTTGCACAGGAATAACATAAAGGGCTTCTTTTCTTTTAGACAGCAATTATTTTGTGACTAAAGATACTTTTCCATGTTTGTGACACTAAGATGGAAACTCCGTTTTAACAATACCTTACGGGTAGGCATCAGGTACCCAAAGGACGCAAGCACTGGTCACCACAATGTGCTTATTTGTTTCAAACCAGTCTCGGTTGACCGCTCAGCTCACAAGGGAGTTTTCCTTAGTGAGAGCGAAGAGGCAGCGAGCATCTGCGCTCGAAGGGAAAACAAACAAGAAAGAAGGCACAGCACAGCCTTTCCGGCGCTTTCCGTTTTCCTGAAAACGGCCGCCGTGAGCAAGCCGCAGTAACACCGACTCAAACCGCTGAACAAAGGAGAATATGCAGCAAAAACACGGTACCCCTCCAAGCAGGCGGGAAAAGAGAGAAACCTGGTGCATTTTAAGGCCCTGGCACGGTGCGTACGCGACCACGGAAGAAATACTCGACCGAGCGTAAACGCAACGCCGCTCGCGCACTCCTCGTCCTCTGCTTGCTCTTCGCTCGTGAGAGATGTACTCTCAGGCAACAAAGGGCAAAATCCACGTCTTAAGAAATAACAAGGGAAACGGAAATATAAGAATTGCTGGACATGGAATTGGAGGAGGTGAGCGCGTACGCACCGTGGGTGTCGGAGAGGACCGAAAATGCACAAAGTTAAAACGCACGTAGACCAACCTTGGCGAAATATCGCATCCTTGCTGCATAAAGGCACCAAGGGAGAACCAGAGACTATTAAATATCCCAAACTCATTTGTGGATTCGTTCGTTTGTATCTGTCCGTCTTCGTACTCCTCCGTGTGCCACTCGTACGGGCTGAAGCGGCTGACTAGGAAGAGAACCACACTGACCCCGATGTAGGCAAAGACGATGCACATCCAGATCTCATACGCCAGGGGATCCAGGAAGGAGAACACCCCCGGTTTAGATTTCTGGGGCTTTTTTATCATGATGGAAATCCCCAGACTCATGAACGGTTTAGAGAAGTCAATCACTTCTTCTCGTACCAGGGTGATAGTTAATGGAGCAACTGCTATGTCTGCTTTCTGCAATAAAAACAAAAACAAAACAACATTCTCAGAGCCAGGCCTTGAAAGCAAAATATACTAAATTGTGAAAACTTCAACATTTCCAGGAGAGGTATGACTAGCAAGCTTCTACTTTTTTTAACAAAGCAACAGTGTCTCTGGTGTACTCATATGCTTGTTTTCTTACCCCATACACTAATTCTCCGACCATTCCATTCCAGATTTTTGTCTCTGCATCTCTGGCTCCATATTTTCCATCACCAACTATCTTCAGCTGGTATTTGAACCCACAGTGCTTGGCTATTTCTGCAGCCAGATCCACACAGTAGCCCTCATACCTATCATTGTCTACAAAGAGGTCGGCATTCTTCTTAAGCATTACGTAAGGGGCTTCCTGAAAAAAAGAAAAATCAGTACTTCTAAGATTATATGTACGCCATGGGAGCACTATATGCAAGACTATAAAACAGACTGTACAATGCTCAGAGCAAATAACCCTCTGTTGTTATATGAACATAACATTAAAAAGCATTACCAATATTGTCGTCACAATCACCGTCTTGTTTTCCATCCCCAGCGATTCATTTGGAAAAACATCTGACTTTGTTACGGCCATTTTGTCAACTTCATTCCAATATCCAATCTGGGGGAAGAGATGGGAAAGAATTGCAGAGCCTCACTCAGAGATACTTGCAACTACAACCTTATCGCTGATATTAATTATATTTAACGCAGTCTTTAATCCATGACAACTGAACTGTGAAAGATACTGTTGTTGCACCTGAGTAGAAATTAATTGACCGGTCTGTGAAAGGGTGGTATTTGACTAGTTCACTCTCAGTTTTGCCCTGAGCAAGTTTCAGGGTGCAATCATGCAATCCTTGTATAAACAGACAGGAAAAAGAAACAGATGTTTGTTCCATGTGCTGACCTATAGGTGCATTGTTACCTTGACAGGGCCACTGTTCTTAAGCTCCATGACATTCACAGAGTAATTGACCCTTTTGCCATGTTGATCAAACTGGATGTTCCCCGTTAGACCTTCTACCCGGACCTGAAACGACAGAGAAGCAGCAAGGCTGTGCATGACCGACTGTCACATTTCCCACGAGGCCGTGCTCCCGTGCAGCGTTCTAACCGCTGGCCGGGAAAACTCCCTGGGGGAGACAGACCGGCGTGTCTGTGGACGCGTCACCTGTTTCAGCGCTCGCTCGATCTCCACCCCCTGGGCCCACGGCACCGCCGGGTTGGCCAAGCAGTCCCCGTTGTTGCCCCGCCGGGTGATGTCGATCTTCTGCTTGTGCAGGTAGCGGAACGCTTCGGTCATCACCTGCACGGCGTCGTAGGTCAGCGCGGATGTGTACTACACAGAGGGAGAGGAGGACAAGGGGACCATTACTGCTCAGGGGCGAACGCTCTCAACAATCGCTGTCAACATTCCGCTCTTTAGCCACTAGCCCAAGAGGCGCCTCACCCTGATTTTACTGTCGGCACCCGGGTACTCCTTCTCCTCCAGGGCCTCCCACCGCTGGTCGAACTTGGCCACCAGGGGATCGTCAAAATCTACGATCTGAAATCCGGAGACGTTTGCTCCGCCATACTGAATTTTAGATAAATCGCCATCCACAAAGCCCTGAGAAAGAAAACAAAAATAACACTTAGATGGATCAGTGATTACAATTTCTCTGTATGAAATTATGTAAATTATGTTCTGGCTGTTTACCAATATGGTATAACTTCTGAGATACAAACACATTGGAAATGCAAATCATTCAAAACCATAAAATGTTCACAACTCAGAAAGTGGTTTGAAAAAAAAAACATTAAATGTGTTTGCACTATTGACTTTAATCATAAACATACCTTTCTATAGGCTTGCTATACAAGTAGAGTAGTCCATCCTTAGTGTATAATCAATAATCAAACCACTCAAGCTGTCATGCTGGGGTCACATTAGAACACGTTGTTTATTTCTTCACCAGAATTTTGGTGACCCAGAATCCCAAACTGTTTGATTTTGTTCTTGTTCTTCTATATGCTAAAATTGATATATTATTCTGCAACAATAGTCTTAAGACATGCTATTTTGCCTAATTTTGATAGTATTTTAACTTATTTATCCATGTTGTTTCTGTTTCTGGTTGTTCTGTTCTCTTCAGTGATAATATGAAGCTTGATAAGGTGTGATTGCATGTTCTACTTTTGTTTTCCTATCCCATTTGTCACTCTGAGGTTCTATTATGAGTGTTTAATCTTGTATTTACAGAATGCAGCAAAGCACCAAATGTCAAAAATATATGATGAACTATCAGTGACTTTGAAATTTGTAAAATAGAGAGTATGCATTTCTTACTGAATTTCAAACACTGTTAGCATATCTTGAAAATTAATGGGTATAAGGAACTGCGGTAATGAATCAATATAACAGCAGGTCATTAATACAGGACAGCAGCTTAGGGACACTGAAAACATACCAGATTTGCAATGATGTAGTGATATCCTTTCACATGTCTGCCAATTGTGATGACCTGAAAAGAAGACACAGTTAAATCTTAATTCAGCTAAGACATCTGCAGGCTGTAAGCATATTATTTCATCATCTTTTATCAACATACTGGCCAGGTCAACACCTAATTTGACAAGCTTCATTAAACACAGGGATTGAAGCTGTCCCACAGTGGTCCAGTTGTTGCATACTATTTTATGATGACCACATCTCCACTTTGTTTTCCTCAATACTGACCAAAGGCAAAATGTTTTAAAATAATATATACATTGCTTACTGGCTTGCAATTATCATGAATGGTAAACATTGTTACAATAGCTAAGCCAATTAAAACGGAATCATATCTGTAAACAGTCGTCATTAAAATAGAAAACCAAATATATGACATAATGAAAATCTTAGTAAGCACCAGTCTCTATGATATATTGAGTATTATTTCAGCTCAACAGTTTTCAAGTTCAACAAGTGCAGTCCAGGTACTCAGCCACCTCTGCTATTCTACAATTAATGAAGCCAAACAGCTTCTCCAAATTGCTTATATAAGTTAATGGATAGTATGAAGTCATCAGCGCAATTCACCCATGATAAGCACACTGGAGCCTGTCACATTGTGTTCCAATGGCCAACAAGTACAATTGGACATCACACTGATTCCAAATGAATGATGCAATCTCAGCTGGCATCCAGTATATGTGGATTTTTTTTTTTGAAAGGATAGTGAATCAATAATAGGTCATTCTGCAGCTACTTCTACAGTAACAAAACTTGAATGATAAAGGTATCTATGAATCACCCACCCCGCAGTCTGAAAGCAAACAAGCAAAAACAAACGTTTGAACTGGTTGCTGATATACAGGTAATTTCTTTTGAAGTGTTTTTTTTTTCGCAGAATGCTCATTGAAATTATGCTTTTTCTCTCAGTTCATTTCAATTAATATCTGAGTATAGTGAAGCTGTGTTGAAGTTTCACATTAAATAAATATATAAAAAATGTAAATACCAAATACACAATACCGTAGAAATGGAAGTAACATTATCAATGCATGGTTTGATGTGGAAGGATAGGTCTATTTTTCAATAGCAAAACAATCCAAGAAATAAAATGCAAATCACACACATGCACACACACTCACATGTACGCATGCGCACACACATGCACAGGTCACACAGGGGGGATGGGACCAGGGTGAGCAGTCTTTCAGGAGGTATTAACATAGCTGACATGCTCTGTGAAAGCAAACCATATCCAGCACGTACATGGTACAGTATATGGAACAGAAAGTTATAATAAATAAACCATCTCCCAGAATGTATGGGAGACTTTCACTTTCTGTATAATTTCAAATAAATAGCCAGTTTTGCATAAGTATTTTATAGCACAAAAATTATTTTTGCAATATAAAGTAATATTTAAAACCAGGTTTCAGGTACAGAAGGGACAATAAACCTACCATAGAAATGATATAAAGAGCCAATTTTATCATGTTTTTATTTTATTTTCCCAGGATCATGTAATATAAAAATTTGTTCTAAGACAATTTGTACCTTTAGATTTTGTTTAAAAACAGTGAAATAGTATAGCACTATGGAGTGTTCTGTCTCTAAAACTGCACTCATAGCCTAAGAAAGCTCACGAGCACAATTTGAGAGAGGGATATCGGTGCTTTGTAAAATCAATTATAAATAAGCACCTGTGCAAAATTAATGAAGGCCATTTCCGTTTTTACTTTTCTTATGGACACTGTGTCTTTTTGAGCTAACTCTACAACTCCATTTTCCTCTGTACCAACAATTCCAACGAATCATAAATAAAGACATTGAGACCTATATTATTGTTTGCTAGTAAGGTTTAAACCAAGGCCAGTTGTGCTTTTGCCCTGTAGGCCTTCCAAAACCAGGAGTGGTTCTAGACCATGAGAAACATTATTGCATTGAGGATTAGTGTATTAACTAATGTGCTCCACAAGAGGCAAGGAGGCCAGGTTTAATCTGTTAGCATTGTGTTGCATTATGGTCACTTATCTCTGAAGCCTCATTCTTAAACCCCTCCCTCTCCAATTGTGCCCCACGTCTGATATTAAATGATATTGACATTCTGCTTGATACTAATGCAAGAAGCAGTACATTGTATTCACATGGGGACATTCCTGTTTTTGATTCATCCCTCAAAGTAACAATAACTACTTGTCTATGTTTACTGGATTAAAGTTCCATAACTGTGGCAACGGTCCATACAGAGCTGGTTAAAAGGCCTTTACATTTTTGGCTCCTACTACTTAGTCTTAACTCGTTACTCTAAATGATCGTAAAGCTAGGGTCAAAGACCTGGGTTTCCATTTACAAAATTGTTTTATAATCAGATTGTATCTTAAATAGTGGCTGTTTTTCAACAATCATTTTTTTGTCATTTTATGTTTGCCATTGGGCGCAACGAGTGCTCAAGCTGTTCTAGCTGGGTCTCTCTCGCAAAAGAAAGGATAAAAATAAACAATAAAATGGGAACTTTTTTAATTAAAGATTATAAGAGAACGACAACTAACATAATAATAGTAGTAGAGGCAGCCATTTTGTTAAAAGCTGGAGAAAATGTTAATGTTAAGGCCCCATTCCAAATGGGGCAGGCATTTATGACTCACCTGCTCCATGATGTCTTTCACTTTGTCCTGCTCACAGTCTAAAATGACCCTCCTTTCTTTCTTATTCTCAAGGTCTTGAAAGAGGGAGCGATATGCTTCGTCCTTCTTTTCATCTTTCAGGTTGCCTACGTTGATGGCAGTCACCTGCCATTTCCTCTCCGCGGCGGTGTCCAGCACAACCTGAAGAGTGGACAATCCTGGGCAGAAAGAAGCTACTAGTTATTTCCAGGATTGGAGTGTGTGTCATCTTTCTTTCAAATGATGATAATAAAGACAAGTAGATGAACACAGACCCAACTGATAAATTGCAATGCACCCTGGTAAAACACACTGGGTCCAGAGTTTAGGACAATCAATATGAATAGTATTCTTTTATTTTACTCCTTTTTGGTTGTGGTGTCATCATTTATACTCAACCAAAGCATAACAGCACATGCAAAAGTAGATTTCCAATCAGTTTAAATGCCCTTTTTTCCCAAATACATTGTAATTGTTTAGCATTACAGTTTGTGTATGAAAGTGAACACTCAGCCTATGGTTGCATGCAAAGTGCATTTTATTACTCATTTTCTGTAAAGAAAAAGCACTAAGTGGAAACAGACATTACCTATATCTGTATCTGTTCAAGCAAAAAAATGATCTATATCTCTGTTCAGACAGAAAACTGTAAGTGTTCAAACCAGACATTGTGTAATCTAGCCTAATGTACATCGCCACTACAACTGTGCTTTTAAAATGCCATTATTAAAAAAACATAATGATATGTCATCGTTTCAACAGTGACATATCATTGATAATGAATTCATCAAGAAGCTGTATTTTACAAACAACACGAATATTCTAAATGATACACAACTGCACTGTATAATAGTCCCTGTCTGAGAAACATTAGCGCTGCCTCCAGAACCCCTTGAACCCGACATGCACAAAAAATATCCCGGTGTCAAAGAGGTTAGTCAGCACATCATGACTCAATGATGTCATTTTCCTATTTCAAGCTGGCTTCTTGTCATGGGTGGGAATTAACCTGTATATTTTAAATAATAGAAGTTTTGCCCTGTTACATTATGTCTTTGAAATTATTAGATGCTTTTAAGTGAAATTATTTATCTTCACTCACTGTTTATCGTATACAATTCTTATATGAAGGTCTTCACTATCGGATATAGAGGGAATAGTGCATTTAGCCGCGAGGTTTTTGAAGAATCACTTATCATTAAATAAACGTGACAAATTTCGTCTTTTCCGGAGAGACAGAAGAGGAAAGGTTTTCCTGTCGATTGTGCTGTTGCCGACGGCACATCTTTAATGTTCACCCACCAGGCAGAGAGACACGCGGCTCCATTTTTCCGCAGGAGAAGATCAATTGTGAGAGCTTAATTTGGTCTTCACCGAGCTTTGAGCTATATGTCAAGAACTGAACGTGCTTCGCTGGAAGCTTTCTGCCCTTTGAGAGATCCTCGCAGTTCACGCTCAGCACACTTCCGCTAAATTCCAAAATGTAAATTTTAAATGTAATACCGCAATTGCTCAGGCAGCAATCCAGTTAACAGTGCTTACTGTGCATGATTATATTAGTTTTCCTTCAGTCATTTAAGTGGTCTTCAGACAGTAAATAGGAAATTTAAGTTGAGATTAAAATTACTACTGCACTCAGTACTCGGCACTTTTGCTGTCTATACTATCTTACAAAGAAAAAACATCTGTTAAAGAAAACACACAGGCATGCACTGACCTGGTGCAGGCACCATGGAACTGTTGGTCAGTGAAGACACGCCTTGTTTTACACCATGCAAATTACTTCCTGTTACTGTGTGTACAACTGGAAATGGATGATGGGTTGAATCACTTTTTCGTATATGTAGGTGCATTAATGACATTGAAGTGGTTAATTCCTATTAGGGTAGATTCTATAAGTCAGCTACGTAGCTGGGTAATAGAGAGCCTAGAGTGGCAACACAGGCCAGAGGCCAGAGCTGTAGCACCATCGCTTTAACTTGCAGTAGCAGTGTTCAGTCTGAAGATGTATAATATAGAGAACTGATTGTTGTTTGTGCGTGTAAATATATTTTCGTTATTTTTTGTTTGTTATCACCATTATCACTAAAAATAAAATTCCAGCATTTTAAGGAACTATTTGTTCTCTGTACCTCCTTAAGACCACTACTGTACTGTGCCATATAACAATTACTGTGTCCTTAGGTTAACCAGTGCTAATACAGTCTCAATTAAAATATCTAAACTAAAAGAAATGCAGACCTCGTTTTCACTCCCAAGGGACGGAGTAGGGTGTGCACTCAGTTAACCATGATTGAATCTTAGAATTCAATCTTAACAGTGGATTCACATCCAAAGTTAGGGTTTTTTATTCAGCATATGACCTGACTTACTGTTTGCCATTTTCAGTTGTGGTGTTGAAAACCAGGCTTTCTACTGTTAATTTATCCAACCTTAAAGTGATGGCTTAGAATTACTAACTTATTGAATGTTATTGTTAAGCTAACAAAAATAAAAAAAACAATAAAAAGAAGAAAGACCAAGATGTGTGCGTTCAGGGTAGCTAATAAATATGCCAACACTGTCTAGCTATCAAATTATGTTCTGTCCTGCAGGAGGCAAGATGTCAGCACTAGAATTGGGAAAATGATGAACTGAATGTTTCCCAGGTCGTGTGTTACTAATAAAACCTCAGAAAATGGCTGTGTGGGCGAGAGACAGTCAGTCTGTCAGTGGTAATCTCACAGAGGGTGGAACAGGACATAGAGCCATCTGCAGCTACCCACAGCGCACAGAAAAAATTAAGTCCCCGTAAGAAAGTGGTGGGCAGAAGCCACAGCCATTTTCACAGCTATATTTGAACACCGATTCGAGGATTACCCTGTACAAATTGCAGAATGTTCATTTTTTCAAGTTTTAAACAAATTGGGCGTTTCTACATCCGCACGTTTATTTTTCCTTCTATTCATTGTTATGTTTGTTAGAAGTGAAAGGTTGTCCTGTCGTTCACTAGCTCTGAGAGGTCATTCTTATGGGCATATAGTGGATTGTATAAAAATTCATAATTTTCTATCACCTTCTCAATGTAATAAACGTACAGGCCAAAAAGAGAGGAACAAGACGTGACAGCAGAGACACCATGGCTGTAAACTGTTTCCTAACAAAGCAGGGTTTAACATAAAACTCTGATCCCTCTTACAGTGACTGAGGTGCAAACTTGGAAAGACAGTTTTAAGCAGATTACTGCTGCCTCTTCAGAGGATGACATCACCAGCTGATGAGCAATTTAAAAATCTGCAGAGGAATCAACCCTTGAAATCAGCACACGTTGCTTGTGGTACAGCATAATCCCACATATCCAACCCTGCTGAGACTGGAATAATTGGCGATAATTGTATACAATGAAAAATAAGCATTTTTACATATTCAATGGCAAATTGTGATCTCTCCCTTTGACAGTCGTGCTTGTGCCAAGTATTGACATTTCGACTTTCGTTGCATAGTAGTGAAATCTCATGAGATCTCAATGACAGATCTGTTAAATTATACTGTACCCAGTCAAAGCAATGCCTTTATAAAGCTTGTCTGTGCACCCTAATGAACAGTTATCTTCAAAAATGCAAAGCAAAGTTTGGAAAGGAAATATCATGTAGATGGAATCCAAGTTGTAATATAACCTTGTTTATATACTATCTTATGTATAATATCTATGTTGTTCCTGAGTCGTTACTCTGTACTGTAAGTTGCATGCTGCTCCTCAAAGCTAAATAAGCCATTGTGGGCCTCCACTCGTTAACTGTCTTCTGTCCACTCAGCAGGAAAGTTCAGCAGAGGTGGCAGCAACTTTCCTCCAAGGGTCTCCCACAATGAGGGGGCCTGATTTATTACACTGGACATATTCACAAAGGTAATGAATCAACACCATTTTTGAGCCACATATTGATACATACAGTAGATGTGCAGGGAACTGTACAAAGCAATAATACTGGCAGATGATTCGATATCCAGACCAAGGCAGCCAGAGTTTTGGGGCCATGCCACTTACCGACTCAGAGCTGCTAGTGTGGAACCCAGAAGTAAATATTCAAAAGGCAGACAATAAAGGCATCTGGTGCATTCACAAAATTGTAGCCAGGAGGTTGCGCTAGGTTACGCATTGACATTTAAATGTGCCACAGACTATACCAATGACTGAGCAATTGCTATATGTACCAACACAAAAAGCTCTGGTGTGTTGTACTCTTTTTTTATCAGAGACAGTACATCTTGCTCCCAACATCCACAGGAGTTATCTGAAGGTTAGCCTCATCAACCGTGCTTTTTGTATTCTTGTGGATATAGCATCTGGCGGTAAAGTCTTTGTTTTCTGTGATAAGCTCACTGATACTATAGTGAGAAGCCCCTGGTTAACTCTAACCTGAGCTTGAGTGTAATCAACTCCTACCAGATTTACATATTCTTCTCCTTTAACAAAATCTATTTCATTGTGTTAACTTTTCTCCAGAAATTCCCAGATGTCCCTGTTTTAAATCACTTATCAGTGTTTACTTTGCATTTTTCTGCACAGTAACACAAAGGTGAGGTGAGGGAACGCTAATACTAGCTTAAGGGAAAGGTGATACTAATCATTAACAAAGCTAATTTAAGCTGTTTGGGCTCCCAAAGTGCTTGTTCATCTTGAAAGACTAGATACTGCATTGGACGTTGGAGAATTTATATGTCGAGTGTTATGTGTGCAGACTGCGCGATTTCACAAAAAACAAAACTTATTGTGAAACTGATACAATTTTCTGTTTAACCCAAGTGGCTGTGGGCCATATATGACCATGACATTTGGTGCCAGAAACTAAATAAACAAAACTTGTGATATATAATTGGAGGTGTGACGAGAGTTAATCCCTAAAATTGCATGCACCTTGATCTGAATATGAGTTAATATTAAGTCAGAATCATGGTTTACTCTCTTCTGAATGGATTTCACAGCATCGATACTTCCAACTTTTTCTGTTTTCACAGACACGACATGGCCGCCAGTAGAATGCACTTACAGCGCACATGCATAACAGCTGAAACAATGGGACCATAACGCCGCCCTCACTGCCGTGAATGGAAAATATAATCACGTTCTATACTTCTGAGTGCTTTCTAATCCAGTTGAACAGCTCACACAAAGGGGCAGTCACTCAAGCAGCACATGTACAGTTCCTCTAAAAAGTAATGAAATTACACCGCCATCGCTATGTGAATTCGGCTTATCAGGTACTCTGCTCCACCTTTACAGCCCCACAATGCCTCAAGCTCTGACTACTAATTTGAAAGGGTCTCCCTCCCAGTCAAAATAATGCTGTGTGGTGAAACAAATATACTGAACTGTCTCTGCCAAATGGCATTTCAATGAAATGTGTTATTTTCCATTTTCAACGTTAGCAGAATAACTGCATAGACTACTGAACTGACTGTTAAAGTGCTTGAGAATTGCATGCAGTTACACACCAATTACAGTAATGTGTAGAACATTAAATTGAATTTGATTTAAATGCATCAAATGAAAATAATGAGGAAAGCTTAGAAAAATTCTGGTGAAATTCAAATAAAAATTCAAAGAATCTGACCATGCTTTTCAATAAATTAATTTTTTTCTAACCTGTATTTTGGTGTACTTTGGTTTATAGCTCCCAGACAATAGGGCCTAGGACCATCAAACCACTGCTAGAGTGTTCACAGACAGCGGCCCCGAGAAGCAGAGACTATGCTTCGGGCGCTACCACCCCGCGCGATTTTACACGAATATTACCAACCGGGACTTTAAGCCGCCGATCGGAAAAAAATGCAGCCGGCTAACGCATTCAAGGTTCAATAGCTCCCAGACAATAGGGCCTAGGACCATCAAACCACTGCTAGAGTGTTCACAGACAGCGGCCGCGAGAAGCAGAGCCTATGCTTTGGGCGCTACCACCACGCGCGATTAAGAACTTATATTCACAACTAACAATTGAATTTTGTAAGGGCATGTAGAAGGTCAACATATTCAACAGTAAAATAAGAATAGTGCAGGGAGTTTTGATAAGGTGGCTAGCTTTTCATAAGGTACATTTGCAATCTTAATAGTTTTCAGGGAAGGCAAGCCACTAATGACTGAGACACAGGTTGTTTAGGGTAAGACAATCTTACCAATGTGGTTATTTCAAGATCACAAATTCACACAATTGCAGATATGAATTTTGACAATGTTCAAATAATTAAACTTCAAACTAACTATTTAACACTGTATTAAAACAGTTACAAAAATCACAAGTTTAACCCATTCAAGCAACTAAGTGGCATTAGCAGACATTACATGTGAACATGCCATTTCAGAATGTATGGCAGTAAGTATGTATCATAAAACATACTCATGGTTTGGCCATGGTTCAAGGTATTCAAGCATCATATAAAGATACTTCTTCTGAATCACACACAGAAATGCCATGATCTGGAGAAAATTTCTCAAAAAAACGTGTGCACCATGATGGAAGACATTGAAGAACAAGGAAGCAATCGATTCACTTACCTCTGTCGCTGTCATACAGATAGGCAAACTTGTCCCACTTGTAGTACTCGATCAAACTAAGAAGGGGTCCTTTGATATCCGGTCTCATTTGTAAGATGAACTGATGGGCCCCATCCACAGGAAAGCTTGGCGTTATAAAAGAGACGTGAAGAGTTCCGCAAAACGACGTTATCGTGTTGACGGATTTCTTATCGTAAAATCCGAAAATAGCATACACCCCTCTTGAAAACTGGGAGCAGACTGCAAAAAGAGAAGAAATATTTGTGAGTAAGCCTTCCCCTGACAGACGGTATAGTTAATTGGTGTTTAGTTGATACAAATTCAAATCGTCTAACACAAATGCGTATACTAATTCATACTGATGTACAAATTCAGTAAAACCTTGCAAAAACCTCCTTTACCCATTACCCCACACTATTATTTCATTCAGTGATTTTTAGCGGTAAGAGTATTGGATGCCTGTAACTGAAATGCTCTAGAGAGGAGGAGTAATGGGATTTTGACCTAATTGATGTTTTTTTTTTTTTTTTTAATTGAAAGTAACTAATGAGCATACTTCATAAAGCTTACAATTTACAATTTTAAGATTCATGTGATTCAAGATTACTATGCTTAATTATAATACAGCTATTATATTTAGCTTCATGTGCTATTATCCCCATCTCTTTAGAGCCAGGATTACATGTAAACTGAAAAAAGTAGCAAAGCTGTCTATGAAGCAATCATGCAATGGCATTGTCAGAAAAAGCTATCTGGTCATCACATACAGTAAGATAAGTGCAATTTTAACCACACTGTGGATATATGAATGTGTTGTGCAGTGCAACAACTTGCATGTAGCTGCAGTGATTTAATTCAACTTTCGTAACATGTTCAAAACTTAAGATTTGGGGGTTGGGATCGACATAAGACATGTACAGTCGCTAAGAATCATTACAATTATAAACTGTTAAGACAATTGAATAATGGGATATTACACCTGGATTTAATCAATATTAAGTGTTTGTATTTTTTTAGGGAATTGAAGCAGCACAAATCACAAATGTTAAATACTGTTAAAAAAAGTAGAAACTTCAATTATAATTATACATTTAATTTAAGGACTCAGGCCTATCGGACCATTTAACATCATTCTTTATGTTGGGTTAGAGTTACCCAACATTTGGTACCTGTCTGCTCGTGATATACCAGGAGACCCATTCCAAAGTCCTGGCTATGAATTAAGTACGAAGCTGGAAGTATGTGTTAAATGTTTTTATGAGGCAGACGGGTTTGTGGTTCTTTAGTTATAATTGATTCTTTATGACTCCTCATGACAGGCCTTGCTGGGAACATTAGGCTGAGCCACCTGGAAATTCAATTCCTCACCATGTAATATTCACATCCTCCATGCCCTCAATACATCCACCGCAAAAAATGCTACATTTTCAATCAGAAATTGCCCCGAGCAACATTTTATCTTTTATCTTAGGGTAAAATGTTTCTTTTTTTATTATATTTTTGCAAGTTCATAAGCATGTATTAATCAATGGAAAATTCTATAGTTTTGTAGGCATTTATCTACTCAAGCATGCTTCCCAATAGCAAGAGAAAATCGAAATTAGCAAGACAATGTATCAACATTTGCTTCTTTAAACTCTAGGCACGATGCTAAAACACTATAATCATAACCAATCTTTAGAACAAATTTGCAATATACTTCCTTACAAAATCTCAGGAGGGGCAATCAATTGATACATAATCAATAGCTTCATTATGAATTCCTGATTAAAGACGATACTAAGCAAAAAACAAATTAATATTACTATTGGTCATGTTAGAGAAACATTTATTTTTATATTTAATTGAAATTAATAATTAAATGCAGTAGGTGAATATCATAGTCATATACAATATATCAGCAAATCGCAAAACCATGTCATGGAAATGAGAGGTAAATTTATGTTGCTAGGCTTTTGGGAAATGTGCCTCTGTTATGACCATATATAATCAAGTTTGCAGACAGGATTGAGATATCTAAGTGTGAGTACCATTCATGTTCATGGGTAAAGTCAGAGCCATCTGCAAATTTCAGCTAAAGCTCCCAAGGAGATGATTATAATGATGTAGACACTCATCTTGAGAAATGCACAAGCCTCTCTGGCAAGAAGCAAATTTGCAAATATGGAGGAAGGCCTATCTTGCTTTGAGGCTGATTTGCATTTCTAGTTCTACAGTCCTTTTCTGGATCAAGGAAAAGATGGATTTCAATGTACCCTGGTTTCTCTTAAGAAGTGATTTGGAAGAGTTTTCCCCACAGAACAATGATCCAAAACATGCAATATCACTTACAGGAAATGAGATCTTTAAGGAAACACTAAAATCAATTCTCTGGTCTGGCTAGCAAAATCTTCAGACCTCAAAGTGATAGAATGTATGTGGTGAAATATCAATAAAGCAGTTTAACTGCAAAAGCCAAGAGATGGGATGTTGATTAATTTAATCCTTTTCATGCGGAGTAAAAATGGCAGAAGAATGCACACTGTCCTTCTGTATGGGTTTTGGGAGAATTAAAATGTGTACATATGTTTACTTACATGAACTATAATATGCACACATTTCACCTATTTGTTCTGTGAAATATATAATTTGTATGATCTCTCAGTGGTATAAAGGTCACGGGGTGTTGCATGTAAATCAATACAAACAGCATGTCCATGTAATCAGGTTTATTGACTGTTGGGTGTATGTTCTTCTCCATAATTAAAGAAATAATGTATGTGATCTGCAGCCTTAATAATAATAATAATACACATTATTTACACGGCACCTTTGCAAATACGGTAGGTCACCTCAAGGTAACCTTGCATGATATTAAAAACAGATACAAATAACCTATATGAGAATCTCAGCATTACAGATGTGAGGAGACCAAAGATGTGAGCTCCAAAGCTGCACAGGAGAAAGCCCTATCACCCAGAGAGGAGGGGCAGTATAGGGTAGGATAGGGCAGGATGGGGGATGGCTAAAGCCTAGCAGAGGAGGGGTAGAGTGAATGAGTGGGTGAACAGTCCAGGAGGAGGTCAGTAAGATAGGCTGAACCATGGAATGCACCGTAGGTTAGCAGGAGAGGTTTGAATTATATAAAGTATTTCACTGCCAGTGTAGCTTGTATACAGTCAGAGAGAAGAGATTGTCTTATTTTGTGTGGGCCAGAATGTCTGCAGCTTCATTTTGGATTAATCAAAGTTTGTTGATGGATCTGACTGGAAGATGATTTTCATTATTCCATTCTTAATGTAGGAAACAAATACCTTTGGTAATCTTTCTCTGCACATAATTAACAATGGTTAAAAATACAAACAAAAATTGCTATGAAGAAAATACCAGTTTTACCACATCACAGCCATCTTTCCTTTTGGGAAAAAAGAAAACAAAAACAAAAATCTCTCTCACCATGGGAAATAATCATCTTTAATGATGCAAGGAAAGTGGAAAATACTGCTCCATAAATCCATATATGCAAATATTGCTACCGGGTAATTAATGTTATTGGCACTAATGATGAAATGATAATCAGAAATTAATGTTTCACATTTAACTCCTGACTGCACCAAAATATTTTGGCTTCACACACTAATTAAATGTCAGTTCCTTGTGTAGTTATTTTGAGGAAACCTAAGCAACCAGTGACAGTTTCTACTGAACAGACAATTGCAAAGTGTCATATAACGTCAGGCTTTGTTCATTCCTAATTAATTCCTTAATTCAAGAATAATGGTATCTAAAGTGCCCTTTCTTGCTGACTCTTCTATTTAGACATATTTTGAGTATAAATTAACAAATTGATAATTTTTCTTTTGACTGTCATATCCATCATCGGGAACAACCCCTGCCTGACCCCATGCTAACACACACACACACACACACACACACACACAAGCACGCACGCACACAGTTTTATAGAGGAAATAGTGTCAGTCCTTATTAGAAATGTAATACTGAATTTGGAAAGCAATTAAAATAAGCCGTGTGACTAATGGATTCTTCTTGGCAGCATACGGCCATGTCATGGCCCCACAGGCTCCTGTTTCACATGTTAAGTGTGAGGAATAGCAGGTCCTTGCTGAGGCCCTGCACATGACTCACTCTGCATGCTGTTCCTCGGAAAGCTAAACCAGCGATAACATTTCGGGAGTTCCCACACGTTCCCTAATCTTCACATCCACTCAAACCATGTTTTCCAGATTAGCCGGCCTCTTTGTGGACTGTCACCTGGCTAGCCGTCCACTTCCGAGATCAGCCTCAGTCTTTATGCAGTAGATTATTTTCAAAAGAGTATTTTTTCATAAACAGCCAACACACCAACGCACTGGCAGGAGTGATGTTTAATGGCTATCTGGCAACCGGAGCTAGACTGGACAAATTGCTGTATGACTAACTGCTTGGAGGGATCTTGCCTTTGAGCACTACTGTATTAGGGTACACTGGAGAAAGATATCTCTGCTGTAGCTATGGCTGTTGACATACTTCTCATTTAACAGCCATGTTTAAATTGGTCTGTCCAGAACTGACCCTGGCTGCCTTTGGTACAGCGTACAATTAATTCTATTAATTTAACAAGACAGATCGCCTTCATTTCAAACCCCTTATCAGGAGACGTGTATGCTACATAGGAAGACAACATCCGCTGTTACAAGTGCCTATGCCCAAACAATCTCTTTTAACCTTGTGTTACAACTTGGGATGAAAAAAACGTATATATTTAGCTGTCCTAATTAGGTGCCCTGATTTAGCTATTCTCAGAGGCAATGTACCACTAATGTGTACTTACAGAAGGATTCCTTAAGCAGGGACGGTCTGCCGTGCGAGAGTATCAAATGGAAATAAAAAATAAAAAACAGAATTATAGATCTCATCTAATTGTCTGTCGCTGATAGCGAGATGCATTCAGGCGTGCATAATTTAGCACCTCTCACATTGTAGTGTACTCAGCCAGGTCCCCAGGACACGCAGCTGAAATACACCATATCCAACCGTCGCCATGGCACCTGCTCCACTTCCGAAATGCTCACCTTTATTTGTCTTTCGCTGTTCAAACTGTCATGCAAATATCACTCGCCAAGTTCAGCTCTGTAATAGTTAATGGCTGCGTATAATATAATTCACACACCACTAGTCCCATATACATATATATGTGAACTGCTTTTGAGCATACATAACTGCATTGTTGTTTTGGCCATTAGTTGCCACCATGTTGCAAAAAATATTAAAACTGAGGGAAGGCAATCGCATTGCTTATGAAAACCTGACTGAAAATGTTTCAGGCACACACACACACACACACACACGCACCCGCTCACAAAGCGTAGCGGAGAGCAAGAAAGTGACACATGCGTGAGAAATGTGGCTACTGGATGTTGTAATTATGTAAAAAGCTATATCGTGCTGAAATTAGCCAGAGGGCCTGGTTCACTGAAGGAATGATTTTCTCCTTTTTTTTCAGAACTGTGCCACATCGAGATGTGGTCCCTGAGGTGGGCTGGATAATTTGTCTGCTAATCACGATGATTGCCATTTTGATGAAAATTTCTCAAAAACAAAATGTTTACAGAATCGCCGTGGTTCTAATTGTTTTTTTTCCCCCCAGTTAATCTGGGCAACGGATACCCAAAGATTGTTCCCTTCTTAAATCATGCCCTTTAATCACAGACTAAAAGTCTGCATAATAAATCTTGTAAATCTGTAATAAATGATAATGTTATAGAATTATTATAGTTATAATTAATCATCACTAACATTTTTTTCAGGGCAGGTTGAATTATATAACACCTGAAAGGACAGCCTGTAAAATTAACTTACTGAAGCTAAAGAGAAACAGATAACATTTGAATTGAGCACTGTGCCATAAAGTGTGCGTAACAATGTCATATGCATGGCATACCAACTGCCACAACTGTTATTTACCTCTTGTGTCAGTACGTGGTAAATGGTGTCACACTGTAATGGAAAATGCAGTGTTACTTGTAACGTGGATATACATGACGTAGAGCATAACTTGATGTAGCACATTTAACAAAGTGTATCTCGGACTGACTGTACAAATTTATGAGAAGGAGGCAATGTAAACTAAGAATGAATAAATCTGAAACAGAACAGAAAACAATCTCAGTGGGAAAAGGCCTGGCACTAGGAATTGTAGTTTATGAATTATACTGTTTAAACTATATTCATGAACTATGAATGTTGAGGGCAGCATGGTGGTGCAGTGGGTAGCACTGTCGCCTCACAGCAAGAAGACATGCAGGTAGGCTAATTGGTGAATCTAAATTGGCCATAGAGTGTGTGAGAGAATGGTGAGTGAATGGTGTTTGTGCCCTGCAATAGATTGGTGACCTGTCCTGGGTTCATACCTGCCTCCCGCCCAATGCATGCTGGGATAATAGTTGTGGCATTTGGTATGCCATGCATATGACATTATTACATACACTTTATGGCAGAGTGCTCAATTCAAATGTTATCTATTTCTCTTTAGCTTCAGTAGGTAAATTCTATAGGCCGTCCTTTCAGGTGTTATATAATTCCTGGATTATAGTTCAACCTGTCCTGAAAAAAAATGCTAGTGATGATCAATTATAACAATAATAATTCAACAATATTATCATTTATTATGAAGATTTATTATATAGACTTTTAGTCTACGATTAAAGAGCATCATGAGAAGGGAACAATCTAAAAAGTTCTTTGGAATCCATTGGCCAGATTAACTAGTAACAGTGTGAGTGGGTGTGTTTGGTGTTGTGTCACATACTTGACATACATCGTGAACATGACATACATTTCATACCATGGCATACACACATTCCATGGAATAATTTCACACATTATTTCAGTAATCAAATATTCAGTAATTACAAACTTCACACAGGGACAATAGATGCTTTGGGTCAGCATGCTGTTGTGTCGATTGTTCTGGCTTTACGTGACTAATGCTTGCATGCAAAAACGGGTTCATTTCAGCTTTTCCAGCTCGCCCTTCCCCAGTTTCCCACAGCTGAACCCTCGTTAAGTCCACACCAGTGACCACATACACCACAGGGTACGTGTGCGAGATATGTTTTGATATTCAGCCAAATCAAATTGGTGACAGGACTCAATCATCCGGCCGTGCTGGCCTGGATAGTTTCGGCAGTGCGTGGTTCACGACACGTGAGCACGGAATCATGGGAGCCTTCACCTTGGAACAGCTTTCCAAGCAGTTGCCCTATAGAAACACAGAATCTCTCAGTCTAACTTGTTCTTTTCTATGGTATTGACTCAAGCTTGTCAGAAAGGGATCGCTGCAAAAACAAGTCTTCCTGAAGAAAATCCACAAAAAGCCTTTTCTTTATGGAGAGGATGTCTATTCACTCAGTGCCAGTAGACTTTTGTGAGAAGAATGCCTTTCATACCATCTTGGTATTGGTGTTCACCTTAATAATTGAAAAGAATTACACATGAATACAGTTCCTTTTTATTCCTATTTATTATTCATATATTCAACTGAAATAAAGAATATATTATGGTCTCATTTTTTGCCTACATACATGTGTTTCGTTTCCTGAAAAGGATAAATGTTTGAGGCTTTGCAAGAAGCATTGATTTTGACACATTAAATCAGCCTGTACACTATTTGGAAACAGCATCTTGAAAAATACAGATCGCAATTGCAGTAGCTTTTTGTAGTTCATTGTAGCCAGGTTAAAGTATGAGTACCACACAAAGGACTTGACTTCTAGTCGTGATGCAAAGAACACCCAGCAGGTGTATCAATTCCCATGGCAACATAAGTGTCTGGAACCAGTAAATCTGTAACTGTAATGCGGAACTTGTCTCAAGAAAGGCTGTCTGAAAGCAAATAGTTGTTCATGAAATAATATTGAATATAAGACTGGATATTGTACATTGGTCAGAACTGAAGTGCAGCATTTATATATCTTCAGTATATATTTGCAAAATACTTTGCAAAGTGGTTTAATAATCAATTAATATTTAAACCATTCATTTAATGATTTAAATATTCATTGATTATTAAACAGCTACACATATTATAGTGGGAAAATCACAAACAACTGCTATTTTCAGATTTCTGTGTTTTCAGGTTTCCTGTTTATGTACAGTAAATACAGTTGTTTGTGATTTTCCTACTATAATACATATAATACAATTTTGTTTATGAGTTGCATACGCCAATCATAGGATGTACTGTAATCACTTCAGAATAATGGGTACCTTCACAAGCAAATCTATAATGGAGTTACAATTATGCATCTAATTCCTTCAATTTTGAGTTCAATTCTTTCATTAACACTACTTAGACTACATTTCATAAAGCATGAATTACATTGTAATAATTATACTATGACAATACAATTCATTGCTAATCTAATAATTAAGATTAGTGGCTTGGTTAATAACACAATTTACCTATTGACATAATCCAATATGATAATGTGAGCATCTTTGATGATAATCCCAATCACAGCATCAAATTAAATATTTCACATTTTATTTTAATAGTTTGCTAGTTCATTTGCTAGTTTGCTAGTACATGTTTAATAATGTTTTCATTAAAAAAAAACAGTACTTAGCAGTTGGTGAGTAGAAATGTACGCAATTTCAAAACTACTCTAACCCTTTAAGCCAGATATTTTCACCTGTTTCTAGTGGTACTACATTCATCCCGATATATCAAAATGTATGCATTCTTCAAACATGGTTGATGACTTACAGTTAAGAATTTACTCTTCATTCACAACCAATCATATCAGTGCTTCACCATGGTTCACGTCTAATTTAAAATCAATGGCTTTTGCTAGCCTATCGGTCAATGAAAGGGATGACTCCATTATATCTTCAAAAGATCATCAGACCCTACGCAATAGCTACACGCCTTTGGCCTGGTTCCACTGGACACCTTTGAGTATGAGTTTCCCAGAAGTGCCAAAATCAATCAAAATGCGACTTGCACCAAATTCTGTATGCTCTCTCACATAACTTATGCAACACAATTCCATGAAGGAAAGCGACAACAAATCATACCTAGTAGGATTTTATTTATCCATCATTGGATTGTGAAGCTCTGCTGGGATGGACGTTTTGATCAACCCATACATGGCTGAAATTATATGTCCGAGCAAACACACATGGAAATAGAAGAGTTGTGTTCAGTACACAGTAGCGGAGGTTTGCCTTGAAGGCTATTGGTCAAATGCGTGCTATTTGTTTTCTTCCAAAATTAATTTATTGACCAATGAAAATATGCGTGCTGCTGCACTTCTTGGCATCAGCACATATTCATAATATTGGCTGCTGGACGGCGCATCCGTTTAATTAAATCACCACTAAGCAGTATCTCATAAATTGTTCCAATACTGAAAGCAGGCACTTAGAATGTTAGATGAATGAAGACACGGGTTATCTAAAGGATTCCCCAAAGAAGGAAGTGCCAGTCAGCACCCTTATACCTCTCCAACCCCTGGGATCACAAATGGGAATGTAGTACTTACTGCTGGCGCCTGTGTAAGATTAATGGCTGGTCTCGTTGCATTATGGGATTCCATTTAAATGTGGAGCTGCGTTAAAACAATGTCTATTGGAAAAACAATACATCAGCAGTGGAGCCGCAATGAAAGAACTGAAAGAGAAAAACCGCACCTTAAATGTGCACAGAAATACAATATTATCTACGTCATCACATGCTACATTGTACTGGTGGCTTGCAATACAGTAAGTTATAAATATTAATTTAGGAGATAATATAACATTATAAAAACATAAGAATCCATAATGATGAGAACAGGCCATTTAGCCAATCTAGATTCACCATTTACTGACAAACTAGTAAATCCAGCACAGAATCTTGTCAGGACTTTTAAGACCATGAGGGTCTCCGCCTCTTATACAGTACATGACCTTGCAAGCTGATCCAGCTGCTCCACATAATAAATGGAAATGATTTAAATACTAGGACATTAACAAATTTTAAACAGACACAACCAAACAAACACAGACCCGTACCCATGCAATCTCACACTCACATGTAGAAACATTATGATGAAATTATTAGACATGCAAATTCCTGCTGATTTGATGCTGTTTTTTTTTTTTTTTTTTACTTGTAAATGATCTCTATCGTAACTGACTGTTGTTAAAGCTAAGGTAGTATGCCTTGTAATGTTCAGGAGTAAATGTGCTTATGGAAATCAGCTTGCTATGTTCTGACGAGCTGTCCATTTGATATCTGCTGAGAAGAACAAGCTAGTAACTATGGCAACAGTTCATCTTATAAAGGGGGGGGGAGGACTCAGGCTGTGTGTTCTTTCAAATGTGTTGCCAAGAGCTCATGGAGAGAGCAAGGCAAACAATAAGTCCAAAGGTTTCCTGTTTGTTCATCTTCAATCGGAAGAACAAAATTAAATCCTCTATCCAATCCAACAGCAGTTTGGTTTGCCTTTATTGGGCAGTACTTAACACAAGTGATAGTGTTATTTTTTACTTACACAGTGCTTTTATGTAAACTGGATGAGTTTATAAGATTTTGGACTGTGATAGATTAGCATACAACATAGCAGTCACTTTTCACCTCTTTTGACATAGCCAAACTGTAACCTATCAATCACACAGTTCACAGAGTCTCTTAACAGCATTAACAAGGTTTATATTCAGCTTTTAATGTGTGGAGGTCAGTTTTTGGAAATACTGTGACACACTGGAAGCAAAAGCATACATGCTCTCTGACTCATTAAGTCTGCGTGTCATATCCGCCACACTCATTCTTCTTCCTCCTATCCTCCACAACAGTCAATATTAAGTCGTTCCCTGGCAACCAAGTGATCAAGGTGACTGCCTACCTGCAGCCTTGGACAGTTCTAGCATAAAAAACTTTGAAGGCAGTTGTATTGAATTGAATAGAACTGCATGATAGAAAACCAAGAAAAGAGACGCTGTTGATTGGCTGGAAACATTATGAGTAGCAGCAAAAAGGCACACAAGTGGGCACATTACTGGAAGGGAGAGAGAGAGCAAGAGAGGGAGAGGGAGAGAGTGTATGTGAGTGAGAGAGAGAGAGAGAGATTGAGAGAGAGCAAGAGAGAGAGAGAGAGAGAGAGAGATCCTCATGCAGGCATAACACTGTTCTTATCTTGCCTCTGCTATTTGCAAAGATAACTAAGTTCAACTCAGTTCAGTGCACCTAATATTTAAATTGCTATTACTTCTCAAAACAAATAACTAATCTGTTCTTACAGTTCAATCACAATCACAGTATAAATTATAACTGTACACATCTGATGCAATCAGGATGGGCAGTCCATAATCCTGGAATGCTATTGGTGCAGCTGTGAAGCAATGTAATTTGTCATCATCGGAATAAGTCACAGATGTCAAGGACTGCAGAAACATAATCAAGCTTCCCTCTATCTGCTCTGGAGAGTGTGAGATACATGTTGACGTATCCAATTGAAAAATTGCTGTTCTAGAGGTGGATGAAAATGTTGATCAAACACACACATTTACATTTATGTAAACTCACTGTACTGCATGAATAATGATTTGTTTTAACTGCTTTAGTGCTGTACTCCAGCACCTTGGATTTGAAATAAAACAATTAATATAATGAGTAATGTAAGTTCAGACAGTCAGCTTTAATAAGAGGGTATTTACATTCATATTGGGTGATACGATACAGCTCTTTTTATACATAGACTGCCTTTTTAGGGGAGTGACAGTAATTGGACAATTGTCATTGCATCATTAGTTTTATGAACAAGAAAGCTAGCAAAAGGTCTAGAGTTAATTCTAGGTGTAGAATTTGCATTTGGAGTCTGTTGCTATTGTCTCACCATGAGAACCAAACAAGTGTCAATGCCAGTAAAGGAGGCTGGAAACGAAATGATCAGAGACATAGCCATATAAAAATGCATGGGACAAAGCCATATTTTTTCTTGATTTAGCTGTGTACTCCATAATTTTAGATTTGTAATCAAACAATTTGTATGTGGTTAAAGAGCAGATTCTCAGCTTTTATTAAAGAGCATTTTAATACATTTTAGTTTCACCTTGTAGAAATAACAGCACTTTTTATACATTTTATAACCACCCCCTCCATTTCAGGGTGTCATAATGTTTGGGACAAATGGCTTCACAGGTGTTTCAGGTTAGTCAGTTCAGACAGTTTCCAGTATCTAGTCTAAGCTTCTGATTGTCTTTGGAGTCTGTTATTGGCATTTGTCAGCATAAAGTATGCACTTGTTGTACGTTGCTCTGGATAAGAGCGTCTGCTAAATGCCTGTAATGTAATGTAATGTAATAAAGAACAGAGCTGTGCCAATGAAAGTCAAGGAAGCCATTATGAGGGTGAGAAAGATGATAAAAAATGTTAAATACGGAGGACAAACTTGCGGCTTGCCAAAATCAAGCATTTGGAACCTCATTAAAGAAGAAGAAAGAGAGTACTGGTGAGCTCAGTAATTGCAAAGGGCCTGGAATACCAAGGAAGACCTCTACAGCTGATGACCAAAGAAGTCTCTTAAATACAGTATATATAATGTTATTGTAAATAATGTTGCTCCGAATGACACAAATTCTAAAGCCTTGGCCATAACCTTCAGCCCCATTCTCATTCTGTCAAGCAGCAATGTCTACGGCCTATGGCGTAATAAAAGGAGCAGAATTATGGTCAGACCTGTGAAACAGATTGTCAGAACATGGTCGCAGTCAAAACTCAAGATGTGCGGACCATTCCTGTTAGAAATGCAATGTTTCAATACGTTGTCTACTAGTTAGCAATCTCTTAAAAAGCGAATATGCCTCTGTTGAAAAAGTCACTCTGAAGGGCATGTGCTCAATACCCACCTCATTAGCCCTGGAACACCTGCTTCCCAAACTAATCTAGAATGGCAAAATAAGCCATTCTAGTTTCAACTTTAGGGTCATGGCCATTGAGCTATTATCACACTGCATTTTACACTTGCACGGATACACTCTCAGAATGATTAGGTAGTGTATTATGTTCTGCAAATCTGTTCATTGATTCTACAGTAATTTTTCAGTTACATACAAGATCATCTTATAAATTGAGTTCTTTCCTGATCTGTTTAAACTAATGAAAGGCTTTCTGCCTCTCAGCCTTTCAAAAACGAAACTTTGTAAAAGGCCAATGTTACATTTATACATAATTCATACTATCAATACATCTCTCTTCAAGAGGGCATCTTTATTTTTCCTCCAGCTGCATGAAAAGAGCAAAGCTGCAAATCTAACGTAACGTCTTCTTCACTTAAAACGTACTTGATCTGAATATGAATCACTTGTAAAAGCTAATCAATGAAAAAGTATTATGAATCTACAAAGAATAAATACATTGTGTTGCTATATTGACTTAGGGTGCCATCTAGTGATATAAGAAATACAAATAAAAAGCTAATGACGAGCCAGCACTGACTACAAGCTAACATTTTCTCCCCATCTAGTTCTGTTTGCTGGCTAGTGTATTGGTGACATTTTAAACATACAGTATGAATACGATAGCCTACCTCACATGTTGGTTCTCAATGCATTAAAAAAAAAAAAAAAAAAAAAGTTTTGATATGAAATCAAACATCCTAGCGACATGCTTTCAGATATATTTAGTGAGTATATATAGTCAGCATATTTAGTTAGACTTTGGGCCGTTGTGTATAAATTGGGAACATATTCACTGAAGCGAAAGATGCCCATACCAACCGTTTATCATGCTTATTCACATACAAGATATTGATGATTTTGCAAATCAAGTTCACACGATTCTGGGATGTGTAGCCTAACCGGCTCGTAATAGAGAGAACATAGACCCACCCTCTTTTCTCCATAAAGCGTTCTTTGTCAGCAATGCAATGCTCTTAAATACAAGCAACATAACAAGAAAATGCTATATTGTTACAGTAGTATTAGATTTTGAAAATTAAATTGGGCCGTATGAATTGTGGGACGAAGACATCATTCCACTATATCTCTTCAGCTGACAATAAAGTGTCAAACGTCGCGATGGGCTATTGCTTAGGGAAGCATGGGGATTGACAGCGACGAGTTCAGTTGTGTGTGCTGACCTGTGCCGTGACAATGTTTGCTTTTATACACTGGTCCGCTTCCACCTGTCACAAGAGCATGGTGCAGCGATTCTTTCCGAGTTAAAGCTTCGTTCGAACGAAGATGAGATGCAATTGGTTTGACATAAAAAAGCTTGTTAGGTCTTTTATTTATTATACATGCATGCGTGGAACAAAGGTTTTGTGAATTCGTTAACAAAATCACCTTAGTATAACGACTAGCCTACTCGGTGCCTACACCAAACGTGATTTATATTGTAGCTACCGTAGGCTACTGTAAATTGACCGAAAACGTATTGTCAAACCAATATGATTCGTATAGTGGTGCATACATCAAAATTTGGAATAATCTGGAACCACAACCCCGATCAGAGGAATTTATCATAACAGTGCTTTAATCAAGAAATCTGGGAAAGTGAGCGTGCCGTAGCCTATGCACATGATCCATAATTTTTTCAATGAAATTGAATATAAAGTAGGTTAACCCTGTAAGGATGTACTGGAGTTCTTTCTTTACATTATTTGTGTTTTCGTATTTACATTTCGTTTTCACATCTGCTTTTTCGGCGCAGTTTGTCCACATTAAAGCCCATCCACCGCTCTGTATCTAGTCAACGCGAGTTGCGAGCCTAATTTATTCTCTTTATCTCTGTATATTCAGGATCTTTCAGCACAAGGACAGTCAACGGGTTTAAGGAATTGGCGTTTGATAGCAATTTGCATTTGACTTACCCGATCTTACTCAGGTAGCGAGATAAATAACCCATACTTTACAATACATATGGCGTTGAGGGTGTAAAACTTGACAGAAACAAAGAATTGTTCAATTTCTATAGCAATCGTCCGTTTGCCTTCCCTACTTACAAATGAGTGTCTAATTATTAGCGTGTGGGGACGAGGAAGCCATTTCTAAACATGTTACTGTGCAAATCGAACTTTACAATGTAGCATATGATGCGTCAGTTCAAACCAATTTACGAAATGTTTCAACACGTTGTTTTTAACCTTTGGTGATCGACTTAAGCTACATGCAGTGTATTATAAACAAGCAGGTGACACAAATTAGGGTACTTGGTTTGCTTAATCTGTCAGTGGGTATTTCATCAGCAAATTCATGTTTAAAATAATGTTACTCACAACAATTGGTGACGGCAAAACTGTTTGCTACTTCCAGATTGTCAATATGTGGCGTCAGTCTGAACTCGGACGTGCCGAATTGGACCATTCCTATTCGGAATGCACTGTATTCCTGATCAGCTCCTCTTGGAAACAAGCCCCCTGTAGAACACAACCAGAAAAACGCTCAGACAACAGATTGCACAACTACAATCTTACATCTATGTATTAATACAAATCCTTCCATGCCATCGTATGAGTTTTGGTACTATAAACTTGCTTTAACAGTGTCAACCATGGACCATAGCTTGCTATGCTTTGACAATGAATTACACAGTAATAGTGAACCATGCTATGTATTGTTTAATGAAATAACATTCTGCCATGCATATTTTGTATTAGCCTACATACCTATTTGTACACCGGGAGAGCCACCAACCGCCAGTCCCAAGAGAAAAGCAAGAAGGAAGACGGGTGTATTCATGATCTTTTCGATTTCCATAGAAAATGTGACCACATCCACCGAAGAAATCCCTCGTTTTAACAACAGCAGTCGGTTTTAGATCCTGTTCATATTGATGGTGAACAACCTGATGAGAATCAGCTCTGGTATGTTGTGCTGATGATTATATTACGCAAGGATCCTAACTCCTATTCCAACAGCGAAAGAACTGTAATGTTGGTTTTTGTTTCTCCTCCGAGGCGCCGTCCCTCTGAATCGGTACCTTCGCTCACACTCTGGAGCACTGCACGTCCTTCCGTCGCTCACTGAAGCTCGTTTCAGCCTCACGGACAAGGCAGGAATGTTAATGAGGACGTAAAGAGACGAAGACAGCCGAGTGTACTCCTTTCATTCGTTCGCCACTGAGCTCCTTCGTTGCTTAACGTATGGATTCCATAGTTTTATACGTCCGTTTATACGGTATTTAAAACTGTATTTATAAGGTTGTATTGGTTGGGACATAACATTAAAACGTATGAAACAAAATATATGGGTTGTTCATGTTCTACTCAATCAATGGATATCTGCATGGGTATTGGATTGAGATGTGACCACAATGAAATCTCCCATTAGTATATTAACGCATCTGCATTTATCTATTTATTTATTTAATTCAGAAACCTTCAATCATTAAACCAATTATTGTCTTTGGAATTTCTTCAGTGTTGTAAGGTTTTACATGCAACAGTGCAAGTCTGTACCCAGTAGGGCTTATTACTGCTATCCCGGAGCTTACACGTGCATGCCTCTTAAACTCATCATCAGTATCTTATTTTCAACTACCGCATATTTGGGGATCTGTAATACTCGGTGGCTCTTCACCATTCAGAGATGTGTGCTGCACGAGAAAAGCCCGTGATGAACAATGACTCTCGCCTAGTCAATTAAAATGATGTCATCCATCCGTATCTTGTCATTAAACACAAAAGATATCTCAGACTCCTGAACTATGCATATTCATCAACTGGCAGAGCATTAGATTGAACTGAAACAAATGATCTTCACAGAAAACTGTTGGGTGGGGTGTATACTTTCACTTTCGTACTTGTATTTTACTCGATTTCTATTGAAATCTAACTGGTATAAACAATTTGAGAAATTGAAAACGGAAGTTGATGTAAGCAGATGCGAACTTCTTAAATGATATTCGTTGATGACGTAATCTTGGAATGATTTTCAGAACCTTGGACAGGGTCGATCCCTGAAGGATATTTGTCTGGTAACGGAATGCTCTTACAAGCAATACTTGCTAGGCTAAGTCTTGTCATGCTTGTAATTGTTGAAGTGCCTTAGGGACCAATTCTCAAGTCTGGGCTATCACTCTAGACTGTATCAAATGGCGTCCTATATGCGGTTACTCAAGGCACTTGATGACGACGCAGGCATGAATTAATTCCAGCCAATTAAAGAAGCCTGAAAAATGACTGAACATAAGTTGAATTTATGTCAATTTATATAATTCAACAACATTTTTTTTTTTTTGCACTTATGTCCGTTATGTTTGCACTAGTATTGTAGTGGTGTATTGTTACAGCCATTCCATCTGTACTGAGATTCCACCAGCCTAGTCGTGTATTAATAAAAGACACTTTAACTTTAAAGACACTTGAAGCAATGCAATTACAATTTTAATTAATATTAATAAAAATATAGGGTACGATAAAAGGGAAATAAAAATGTCTGAAGAAGTCTTACATAACCCATATTTTACTTTGCATTTGAAATAAAACACAAAATAATGTGTTAAACAAGAAAAAAGTACATAAGGGTAATTGACAATATAACATCACAGGAGGTTTTAACAGTGCAAACACTATGTGCATATTACATGGCATATGATTGCACTACAGAAATGTTTATGATTATTTAAACAAAAAACATTTTCAATACAGCTATGTCAACACAAACATCCTATGTGTCAATTTTATTCCCTCTCTTCCATTTCTACTAAAGTGAAGCAGACGGGGATGTCGTTGAAGTGCTTGCTTGTCTCTAATAACTCTTAACTTGGCACATTCATAAATGTCTGCTCTAGTTTCTCGCTGTAATTCATATAGAGGAATAATATTCAGCAAAATCTTTTTTAATTGGTGCATGGAAGAAAGGCACATCCTGTTTGTTCTCTTTCAAGCTACATAATGCCCAAAGGCCTTTTCTTCCTGCTATTTCTGTCTTTTGAGCTTCCGACTTTTGTCTGCCCTTTACCCAGCAATTAATTTGTTCTCATAAATTCTACTGTTATGGCCCCTCCATACACACTTTATTGATGTCGCAATTTCTTCAGTGCCCATGGGAGAGAGATACAGCTTTTCTTGCTGTTAAACTACCTTATATTTACTTATACATTCTAAAATGAAATCGTAAGGGCAGATATTATGAAGGTTCAGTTAATGAAAAATGTGTCTATATGATCATAAATCAAGTTAAATAGTCACTTTTCAAATGGGCATCAGCTTAACAGAATATGGGATCTGGTGAGGAGAGAGAGCACATGAAAACGCATTGGGTGATTGTTCTGGAGTCAATAAGATAAGACTAAATGTGCCAGTGAATCAGTGATGGCTTGAGAGAGCTCATCTCTAGTTAAACTTCACTGCAATGGAGACAACTATGACAGAGGGTCAACCCATCCACATGTTCCAACAGGAAATAGAAAGATAATCCATGTAGTCTAAAAGGAATTTGGGAGATAATCTATGCACTCTAACAGGAAGCAGTAATTAACCCATGTTCTCAAAGAGGAAGCAGGTAGTGAATCTATGCATTCTACCAGGAAGCAGTAATTAAGCCTTGGACTCAGGACACATAGCAGGATGTAAATCCATGCACTCTAACAGTGTTAGACCTAGCGTGTGCACCTTGACCACAGAGAGTGGGCAGGCAAGCCTGATACAAGGAAGAGTAAGAACTTTTTTAGTGTATAGGGGGCCAAGAGACTATGTCCTTGCAAGAACAGCTGGTCAAGTGGAAGCTTCTAGAAACAGTCAGCAGTGCAGTGTGGCCTGGGCAATTACAGATAAGGCGGAAGGCACAGCACAGAGTGGAGAGGACCAATGGGATATCTACAGTCGATGGACCGCCAGCTGAGATTGGCCCGCTTTGTGACCTTCCGGAAACTGCATGATGGAATCCTTGGAAAGGAATGGAAGCTTGAGCGATGGTCCCCGATGTGAAGCATCCCATTGCCAATGTCAGGAGACCCTGACCAAGACTAATAACTCTGCCCGAATCGATTCCAGCACAGCACTCCCAAGGACAAGCTGCAGTTGAGACCTGGATTATTCTTCATTTATTTGCTAGGCAGACACCTTGCTCCCCACGGAGAATATACATACATTTCATTTACACATATGATATACCTACGTAGGAAGTGAGATATTTACTGAAGCAAATTCCTTACCTGTGACCTTCGAATGACAGAAGCAGTTGTCTTGATTCAATGCCTGTAATCTAGGTCTCAGACCCGACCAACACAAAGTCCTGGCAGCTGAAATGAATCACACCCACCTTTTAATGGGGAGTGAAGGACGATGCAAAATATAGGAACGTCCCTACTAAACAGCACAGCTCCTCACAAGTAAAGTTCTGGGGTTAGACATGTCCTCTAGACTAGCCAGAACCTGTGAATTAATTGGAGATTAATTACCTTTTGTTGCAGCATAACCTGTGCTAGGGCACGAAGGACTGATGGTTTTTTTTTTCTCATCTGTGCAGGGAGTAATGAATAATCAATCAGGGTAAGTGTTTGCTGTACTCTTCACAATCCAGGGCAAATATGTTGGTTTAAGGCTAATGTGGCAGGGCTCGGTTTGTGGGAGTGGTTCAGGGCAATCAGAGGACCACACCTGCTGGTTAAATAGGCACACACACCTGGAGTGCATCAATAATTAGTCCAGGTGTTTAAAGTGTGCTTTCCTCTGGGAAGTTGTCTGTGACCAAGGAATTCACAACCTGAGATAGACACAGGAAAACAGAAAACAGCTGTTTTGTAATTTTGGTTTTTTTGTCTTTGTTATTTTAGTTGATTGTGTTGGTTTATTATTCTTACACAGATCCCGTGAGGGTGAAAGGCAAAGCTGTTTTATTTATTTTTGCAATGTCCGCTATCTCTTTAGTCTCACTCTTATAAAATACATAACGGAATATTCCGGAATTCTCGCATCTCCCTGTGTCTAACTCTTCTGTCCATCAAAGGGGTGTGTCACAGCATGTGACAGCTAAACTTTTTGAATACATCTCACTCTTCACAAATATATGATGGATTTTCTGACCATTGGTTGCCTGTAGTGCAGCCAGCTGCCCAGACAATACTTTGGGCCCCCTGAAAAATTTGCTGAGAAAGAAATAGGTTTCTATGGGATTGATGTGGAAAAAGGTGCATTAGGGTGTAAGACAGTACCCAAGGAGTGCTTGAGCCTTGCTTAGCCACAACTTCTAAGATCTGACAGTCCATCTAATGACAACTATGATCTAATTTGAGATAATGTATGCACGAAGACTGAGCAATCAGAAACAGCGGGATATTCACTTGCATGCTTAAGCATCCAGTAAGATATTTCAACTGAGTTTATTTGACTGAATCTTAATTGCTTGGGACAATAAGAGTCAAAAAGGGAATAAGCAATTCTCCATGCTGCAATTATGGGTGGTCCATGCATACTTATCTCATACACAGCTGTCAACACAGGTAAAGATGGTTGAACAAAGCAAGTCTGACAAATGCCTGGGAAGCCTAGCTAAGGCAGGAGCAAACAAACTCGCTAAATGTGGGGTTAACAAGAAGAACAGGAAGCCAGGGGTGGGGGAGGGACTTTGGGGAGCCCAATGCTTCAGGGGAAAGCATCCTGCGTTTAATTGACAGGTGAGAGAGCACCAATGAGCACCTACTGAATAATGAACAAATACTGAATCTGAGAAGTTTTGATAACTGCTCTTCTGTGCACACCTCAGCCCATGCAGGCAGACAATTTCACTGCACTTATAGTGCCAGCTTGCATCTAGTTTTTTTTTTTTTTTTTTCACTATCACTGTCCCAGTGTTTTTGAAAATGCAGGACAGGAACATTTTAATTCAGTGCTTCATGGATTTCTTGAAACGGCCCAAAGTGTTGTGCGGATACCCTTGGGGATTGTTTGGTGGGCGCACGGCCAAAATAATGAGGGTGTTGGAATCAATACAACGATGACCTTTGTGGTGGTTGCTGGAAGAGGTGCACACTCCTTTCAACTTGTTATGGAGAGCACAATGTTTCTACACATTCAAAAACACTGGTATACCTTGCAGCATAAGCAATTTTTTTTAAAGTTTTACCATTTATGGCACCCGTGTGCCATGGCCATTGTTCAGTACAGCTGTATTTTCATTTTCCATTCCCATTTCTTATTAGTTTCCCAAAAAAAAAAAAAAAAAGATGCCACTTCAACATACCCGTGGTGTTAGCATAAAACACACGGACACTTTCGGTTAGACCAGTACGCCTGCTGAGTGTGAAGGAGTCAGGGACTCACGGGACAGTAAAAGAACTCAATCATCAGCGGTCATCTCCGGTAATTCCATTGCATTGTTCCGTTTCAGGCTTCCATCCGTTTCAGGTCTTCCGTCGTTCAAATCAGTGGAACCCTGGCCCCTTTCTTCAACCTCAGCCTGTCTGGAACTCATTTTATTTCAAATCTAGAAACTCTGGTTCACCACTTTCGAAATCAGTGCGCTGCTGAAAATAGATAGCTCGACGAGAAGATGGATCTCCCCTTTTCCTGTCCAGTGTTATCAGAGTGAGCGTAAAACAGGCATAATAATAAAATAATAAAAATTACGGGGAAACATGTTTAGATGGGGGTTTAATGGGAGAAGACAAAAAATCTGCTCAGTTGGACCAATAGTTTCTGATACATATTCCTGTTTGTGTAAATGTCTAATGCAATTTGAGGATGCTAACTGACAATACTATTTTAGCAAACAATATGCATCATATTACTAAAAACTTTGTTGAAAAATCAGCACAATTGAAAGCAATCATGACATAGCACCTTAATAATGGAGGGTTTAAGACTATGATGTATGACGTATATCTCAGCCTGTAATAATCCTTTATTAATAACTCAAATCAAATTCAGGAAGTCTAAGGAATCCAGCTGACTGCTGTGCTAAAAGGCAGCGTCAGCAGCAGCAAGTCATTCGGCAATGTGTTTTGTTCTAAGAACAGCTGGGATCATGCATGCATATAAAAAGTTTAACTTTTGACTCCCTAAGACAGCTCTGCCTGGAAATTAACCCCTTTTCTGACCAATTGAATACAGCAAACCACAAGTCTTAGAGTTTATATGTAAAAATGAAGGAATCTATTATGATCTGTTTACCTTAAACAACTTTCATGAATTACTTGTTAGCTAGCTTGCGAGATATGTTAGCAAACCCTGTAGCTGCTGTTAAAATATTAAAGTTTTCCAATCATTTAACTCACTATTTTAGCATTGGCTGACAAAAATGCTGGATAATGTCCATGAAGACATATATGTATTTATAGAGATGTGACAGCTTTAAAATACGCATAGCTCGTATTGTCTTGTAATTAATTTACAATACCGAGATGTTCTTCTAAATTCATCACATTTTGGTGTGATTTTGCTTGCACTTGCGCTGGTGATGGTGTTAGCAAATGACAGTTTGGTTACTATGCTTCAGGGTGGTCGATTACTGGGTCAACAGCAAGAAGCAAACTCAACGAGCTGTACCGCACCTTCAGCATCCGTACAATTATAATATCAAATGAGGAGTCTGACAGCCCACAGCAGGTCAGGGGCAAGATTCAGATGAGAAGGCCAAGGTTGTCTAGAAGTTTATGGCACCCTGAAGTGGGGCCAGTCAACCTTCGCAAGATGTCAGCGGTCCAAATGGGAATGAGGAACCGTAGGGATGTCGTCTGCAGTTCCATATCAAGAGGCAGGGGGCAGCATTATCAGAAAATCTGGGTTATTTTAGGAGGACCAAATAAGCCTTACATTTCAGTCACCGGTCCGCTTGCAGTGACCAGGATCTTGTCTTGACAGCCTGTTGGGAGCTGAATGTATTTCAGATGTGCTGATCTAAGCAGCCGCATGCAAAAGCACCCTTCAGCAACACCCCCCCACCCATGTATCCATCCATCTCTGCCTAACCATCCGTGACCATATTCTGCACAGTAATGCTAACTGCCAGGAAATGCCTCTAATAATGTTCTGGCATGATATTTTTGTACCTTATGCCCACTACACGATTGCACAACTAGAAAGTATCAAAGAGAACCCTTCCTAAATTTATAAGAGAGTCAGACACAGTCTCAATATTTAAATAGAGATTAAAAATGCAACATAATGCTCCAGTTTAAAATCAGTTATAGTCTGGAGACAAGGTGGGAGAAGCCTGTAGCCATAGAGTATTGTGGGTGGCATCGTTTCCTTACTGTCACCTGTCAATCAACTGTGACCCCACTTTGCATGGGTTGGCTCTTGATAGGCAGGTATGGTTGTCTCCACCTTGTGACTGAATGGGTTCTCAATCCTTGTCCTAGTAGCTATGCAGCAATAGGATACTCCTGGCTGGGCCACTTTGTAACCCCCAGTTTGTACCCCTGTTATTTTATTACACTCCCTGTTGTTCTACATTTATAAATAATTATGCATTCCCTCTTGCAGATTTCTATATCTAAAGTATTTGGCTAAAAGCAAAATATTTGCTGATTATGTCTTGACATTTTATTCAAAATATCTGTTTCATTTCCAATCCATATTTTAAATTATCCAATGTTTCCGATTCAATTTAACACCTTATGAAACTTAAAGTTAATTTTCAGGTTAGAACTGTGGGTACTGTGGACTCCAAGGGCCTAATTCTGGCAGGCAGGAGGAGCTCAGTATATTGACTTGAGCTATGCACCTGCAAATGTGTCAAGAAAACAATTTGGGGGGAATTTCCCGTTCAACAGATGTAATGTTCACAATATAACAGAATGTTCCGGCCATTGCATAAGCTCTTAAGTTCAAGGTCAGAGTGCTCTTCCATTCTGCGTTTATTTAAGAGATGCAGTTGCTTATTTGTGTCGTGGGAGCTGTTGAGTGGGGTGTTATAATTTGCTGAGTGAGTGTGAGTGTGGGGGGTGGTGGGGGTGTTGAAATTAAAATGTGCTACATGACAGATGGATTTTCAGGACTATCCAGGGACATTCCCATTTTAAAATCTTTTGATTTTCCTGTGGTTTTCCTCCTGGACATTTTCATTTGTAATAAATGGATACTGACGACACACTCAAGTGTAGATCTCTAAAGGTTTGAAGAAAAAAAAACGAGTTACATTTAAGCGAGGACAGAAAAAGCCGCTAAAATCTCTTACAAGCCTGTGTCGACTCATATTTAAACATGGCGTCAGTATTTTTTGGAAGTAAACACTGCGTTATTTTAATCTAATAAAAAAGAATAGCGACATAAAATAGCGAGCAGAAGGTCTGCCTTACCTTGGTGGAAGGCATTTAGATAGCCCACCGGAAGCAGCCTGACCTCACAGCAATGGCGTGGGCTCGGTCAGCCGCAGGCGTTGTCATTACACAGAGACTGAGCACGCCGCCTGAGGTGCTGGAGTACACTGGGACTCGGAATGCGGGCCGCTTGTTTAGTCATTGATACAAACGCGGGGCTTACGCGCGGCAGACTCGCTCACTTGGCGACGGGTTTCCTTGACTCCCCGCTGACTGCCGCGTCCTGTGTAAACGCGAGGAACAGCTTTTTTAGACCTGCTCGGATTTCAACCACGACGACGTGAACAATCCCCGAGAGGTGCATCCCCATTTTATTTTATTTTATTTTTTTTACAGCAACGGGCCGTTTTCTGCAGGGAATTAGCCGTTCAAATCTGACAGCCAAGCAGTCTTTTAACAACTAAGCTTTAGACAACCATCTTTCCAGTGCTGATTTTTGGTGGATTCCCACAAGTGACTGTGGTTATGGGATTTTCTCAGTCACTGACATTGCCAGGAAACAGAATGCTGAACGCTCGCTTTCTCATTGTAATACAATGCATCATTCATCAGCTCAGCTGGTGTAATCTTAAATCACATCGGCCCAAGTGTTGCATTGTGGCTGTGTTTCTCCTTCATTTGCTGGCAAATGTTGTACACCAACAGCTTGGACTGAAGAGTTCTTCTTGCTTTCTTTTGAGAAAGATCGCTTGTGACAGCTTATAAACCATAAATGAAAAAGTAAATGGTAACATTTTAGGCATTTTTCCTTCAATAACAAAATAAACAAGATATCCAGGGCCAATTGCTGTTGGGGGATTTAATTTCCAAAGCGTAATACTTCATGAGACAAGCATTGTTTTTTTTGTTTTTTTTTTCACTTAGCAGAATTTTTTTCTCATGGCATTGAGCATGCTATGGAGCACAACATGAAATGGAAAAAGTAGGCCAAAATGTCCTCGGTTGGAGGTGGTAAATACATTCAATACACTCTAAGAGCGTTCTGCGAGGAGACCGGGCGTGACGTCCGTCTCCCAGGCGTTGGAGTGGCCGGAGCTGAACTGACTCGAAGCGGAGAGGCGGTCACGTCATGCCTGCTTATGATGATACGTTCACCCGCGCAGCCAGCCAAGGCCCGATGCCTGCCGGGGAGAAACCCTCCACCCATCTCCAGGCTTTTCCGGTCCTTTCTATCCCCACAAGTGAGGGGGCATGATGCTATTCCGCGATTGGTTCCTCCTGAGGTGGAGCCAAGGCCCCTTAACCACTCCAGACGTGCTTATGCTTGTGCTTGTATCCTCAGAATCCCACAGATGGAAAATAAAAATTAAATATATTTAAATGAAAGAAAATATCCTGTTTTTTTCTTTACTGCTATCTATACCACTCTATCTTTACCATTATCTATATATCTGATATGGTGTATCGCTCTTCAATATACGCCTGGATTCAGTCAACATTTATCATTATCTATCACTAGAGAAAAGTGTTCTTTCTTCACAGTTTGGTGAGTTATTTATAACTGATGAACTTGCCAAACAGTGTTCGTGAAAGGGGAAAAATGCTTGTATTTAATTTCGAGCCAAAATGTAGAACACAAATGGAATTTTAGCCTTAATCTCTGCATGTTGTTAAAAAATTATGAGATAATGACAGACAGAATACAAACAAAATTTACTAAGTTATAACTAGCAAGGTAAATCAAGCTGCTACTCATCCAAAAGAGCATGTGACATGAGCTACAGTTTGATTTCAACATTGGATCTAGCTTTCTCTATACACATTCTAGCGACGCACAAGGGAATTGGAGGAACTGGAGCCTACTCCCGAATATGTGACGTGAAGGGCTAATCAGTTTTAGCTGCTAACGATCAGTGACTGTGCCCCTGGTGCACTGCTCAGCTCTCGTTAGGGAGAAGCCCGTGTGATGTAGGTTACAGCGCCAGAACGCGGCCGGCACTTTGAGCTGCGCCCGCGGCGTCGGGAATACGAACAGACGTCTGAGGATAAGGCAGCGGTACGAAAGCACGCGCCGGGAGCGGCGTCAGTGTCCAGGAAACGCCAAACGAAAAGATCCGACATCCGTAAGCGGAATTATTTTTATCTGCCTGTTGATGCGACGCTACTTTAGTACGAAAACATGGGGATACTGATGCCCATTTGCATTTTGCACAGCAATAGCGAGAGGATTGCTTAATTATGAGGAAACATCAATCAGACAGAGAGCGAGAAAGCAAGAGCGAGAGAGAGAGAGAGAGAGAGAGAGAGAGAGATGTCATTTCAATGACACATCAATGAATCACAAATCATGACAGGTGTGCACATGTCTACAGGCCATGAAGCAATAGCAGCCCTTGGGAGATTAATAAAGAGAGATTTTCACAGAAGATGAAACTGGTATCAGAGGTCTCAACAAGGATTGCACGATGACCCAAAGCAATCTTCCAGTTCAACGAGAAATTAATCCATGAGTATGGGCGACGTGTGACACTTATGTCCACTAGAGGGCACTGCAAGTCATTTTTGAGATTATCAAGCACACTTACAATAATATTAGCAGATTAGGTGGAATAGTGGGCAAGAACAAACAAAAATAAGATCCTGATGAAGGGCTTAAGATGCTTGTGCATGTAAGCCCCAGGATTGCAATAATAAGCCCTCCTGGGTACAGACTTGCACTATTGCAGGTAAAACCTTATAACACTGAAGATATTTCAGAGACAGATATTGGTTTATTGAATTGAATTGAATTGAATATTTAATTGAATGTCTGCTTTAAATAAATTAGTAAATAAATAAATAATGCTTTGGCTTTGCAACAGACCCAGCCAAAATGAAAATCCAAGCTGACAGATTTTCAATGTTTAATTGATACATTTGATCCATTTTAGGACAACGTTTCAAGCAGATGGCTAATTTGCATGACCTCCATGGTTTTCTCCAGTGCATCAGCATTCTCATTTTCAGGTCCCTGCATTCTACACCCGTGAGAGTGACTGGACTGCTACAGAAATCTAATCTAGGTGTCTGTTGCCATGGCAGCAAGTCCATACTTAACGGGTTATGTGGGCTGTTGCTGGCAAAGCCAGCATTCTCTTTGACTGATGAAGTTAGCCCTTGGAAAAGAAGAGAGACATTTTTTTTTATTCATGTCAAATTAAGACAAAAATGTGTGAAACCCCTTCATTTGTGCCCTGACATAACACAGTCATATCTCTCATTTCGGGCACCCCCAGACAGATGCATAATTAAGACTTCGCTGACAACCCCATGGGGTCGGATTTCAAGAGCTTGATAACTAATGGCCAAATCAAGGTTCAGGGTTCAAAGGTCATTAAAGACACATCTGTTACTGTGTGCATATGTCGGGGGATGGGGGGGGTGTTAGGGGTATTTGCCTGCACATGTTAAGATTTGGAGTTTGAAAGCGAGTTTCCTCAGGTAACTGCTGCACTTAAAAAAAAAAAAAGTATAGCGTTACACCATCTCCACTCAGATGAATCCTTTATTTACATTCTTGCTTGGGAGAAGCTCCAGAGCGATGAAAATCACTGAAGCAAAAACACGGGGTTTGGCTTCCTGGCCATCTGTAACGTCCCCGTGTTGCAAAGGAAGCACACCACGTGCATCATATTACAACTTAACGCTGGCCTGCTAGGCACGTTCTGGATGCCTGACTGTCTGCAGTGCGCTCTGCTGAAACAGAAGGAAACTTACTGTGGAACCCATTTCCTGTCACATCCAGTCTCATCGCATGTAAATGTTTTAATGAACATTATATGTCCACTGTAACATATTCAACAAATCTTGCACACAAGATAAGGCTTATTCATAATGTGCTCGTCATCCCTTTTCTTGCTTTTTTAAGCATTTTGTTCATTAATTCCAATGCAATGGGATTAATATAAATCCTGTGGTTTGTTCAATTAACAATTTTTAGTTAGTAAAACACACACACACACACACAATTCCATTCTATATATTCTGTTTCTGACAGTTTTACTTGGAAAGTGCTTTGAACACAAAGTTTGAAGACCAACTCTCAAAATAAAGTTAATAATAGTAAAGTTTATTTTAATAGCATCCGGTATTTGTACACAGTGGAAATGTCAGCATGGCGGTGGGCAATAAGAAATATGGTCACATTTGGCCATCAAACCTTTATTGGCATGGACATTTTACACAGAAAAAAAGGCAGTTTGTATCCATCCACTGGCATATGAAAGGCAAGGTAGGGCTTTGGTGTCAGAGCAACACCCAACAGCCAGCCAATCCAAAAGCGGCAGTGTCATCAGCCATCAGAATAATTACTTCTACGGGAATTCCTGACAATAATCTTAATAGATTTTCATATATACTTTATTTTTTATATATTCATATATTAATTTATGCACTTTGAACATGCAGTATCCCAGGACCTTTAACTAACAGTGAAAGTCTTTCCACAAAAATTAAACAACTCCTCGGTCCCCGCTTCTTGCTTTGGGAGACCTTAGCTGCACAGCTATTTACACTGAACGCGGACCCCACGCACAGTACTGCAGGTAAGTCACGATGGCAGTCAGCATGTAAACGTTGAGTGAACCTTTAGTCGATTTTAGCTTCTCGCTACAGCTACACCATGATGTAATATTATGTCCGATTCTCCGGGCAGACGGGACGAGTAAAAACCACATCACAATTGTGGGTGAGGGGTGTGGGGTGTCTGTGGAAAGCTATGGGACAAAAGGCCATCACAAGTACACAGACCAGTAAATGACGTTGAAGAACAGGAAGGAGAAGGGGAACAGGGCCCTGGCGTACAGGTCGATGCGTTTGGCGGCCGAGGGGATGACGGGTTTGGGCGGGGGCGGCTTCTTGTTGTTCTTGGCCTGGGACTTGGCCAGGGCGCTGCTGACCTCGATGGGCTTCCCGTAGCAGTCGAAGTTGGACAGCTCGAAGTCCCGCGGCAGCGACCCCACGATGCTGAAGTCGTTGGACCGCAGGTCCGACTTGGACGTGCACACCTTCTTGCACCGGTTCTCGGCCACCTGGGAAACGGAATGAGAGAAGCCGGTCTTGATCGTCACGGCAACGCTGATGGCGGTGGTTGCGATGGGAGTACGAGGAGCTCTGTCACTTGCCAGTGAACCAGTGACTATCATCTAAACTAGCGGCTACACAGTACTACAGAAGAGATATCCCTCATTAAAAACTATTGGTGAGAGCTTTATGCATTGTAGGAAGGACTACTACAGCAGTAAACATCTTTAGCATATGTTAACAGTTATCTTCTTTCGATAATGTACATGTCTTTTGCTCCAATACGCTCACACACCAGTAAGATAACTACTTCTGCAAATGCTTTCAGTGAACTAACAGTCCATCATTTCCTTTAAATGGTAGGCACATGGCAGAACTCGCTTGTAATGAGCTGATGATGAAAATGAATCTGACCGTGTTTCGCTGGCGTGACCGTGCTCTCATCGTGAACAAGCTTTCCAGTGTAAACAGAACTATTTTGGAAAAGCTTCAAAACCGTGAAAGGTGAAAGCTGGTTCACCAAAATACACAGATTCTCCCCAGGATCATATGAACTGTAACGCATGCCTCAAGATGAGCCTGCATGCATTTCCCATGCAGCCCTCCACATTTATGCCACCAGGACCAGAAGCACCAAACCCAGCCACAGATGCAGTGTGGAAACCGCCCAGAGAAAATGGCTGAGCGAGCAGTGGGCACACCCACTCTTCACCCAGTAACACTGACATCTGCTTGCCACTTGAGCCTCCCGGACCACAGAAAGACAAGTCTCCGATGGCCGTAGCCACTAGGCCTTTAATCAAGGGCCTGCACTAGAATTTACACTTCCCACTGTGAGCTCTCTCAGTCACAGATGCCCGGCAGCCTGACAGCACTGCGTTGTCAATCAGAGATTCGAGGTGCAATTAAAAACCGACGCCGACTCCCACCCTGCTGACACACGACTTGCTTTAACATGTTGCGAATGCTGGAGGAAGGTTCCGTCGTGTCAGCCGAAGTGACTCTTCACGTATCTGAGCATTAATATATTCGCAGTGAAGGTGTAGGTCTCCAGCGAATCTGGAGCTGCTTACAGTACATCAGGAAAGGCAAGGTCTGAGGGCACTGTCCGTTTCTGAACAAAGACCTGCGCATTTCAATGGGGATCTGCATCCCTGTTGCTGTTAATATTGTATGTTTTGTGCATTGTTGTACTCTTGTTTCTCCTCCATCGAGGACTATGTCGGAAACAAGTATTCAGTACGCATTTACATGTTTTCATCTGGGTTGTACCCTTGCCTGCACTTTTAATACCACCCAGTCAATCAAAAAAATAAAAAATAAAAAAAAAACCCTCCCCCTTGCTCCTGTTAAGCTAAAAAGTGCTTTCAAACTGTTAATGCATCTAAGCAACCAGCAGTTCTTGCCACATATTGTTGGAGTGGGCTACTATCCTTGAAACAATGCTTGGGCTCATCTGTGAATTGCCTCCCTTCTGAAATTGTTCACTAGGTTGCAGTTACTTTATTCAAACAGCATATTCACTGTGTGCTTGACAATACCAACAGCACAGGGCTTGCATTCTAAAAGAAATTATAAGCCCCAAAACAAGCATTCGTGTAATGGAAATTCAGAGAACACAAGCTGAAGAAAGCTTTAAAGTGAGCTCTGCAGACTGAGTATACAGTACAGTAAACAGATGAGTGTTCTACTCATTGCATTTTCAATAAGGGCTGCACTCGGTATGAACACACAAGAGACGCATTAGGACCCATTTGGTGTCCCATGGGCATCAGTGAAGTCAGTAACTATGGTAACTCATCAGCCAACCGAGGGTGGGGGGGGGGGGGGGTAGTGGCGGCGGGGTGGTTATAAAGTGCTTACATCAGCTTGCAAGAATGATTCAAAACTATAATCACTGCAAACATGGTAGGGGTTAATTATTATATCTCCGTGTTCATATAAAACTTATTTTTGTGCTTGGTCCAAGGTACGTTAAATAACAAAAGCTGGATTTAATAAACAATATAAAATTGTGATAACCGCTATACAGTATACATAAAAAAAATTACCTTGGAAAAATGTCATAAAATATTCAGGCCGCTAAAAAAAAGGCTGTGGCCTTTTGTATAAACATAAGAGCCACCAGAAAGTAGGCCAAGTGTCTCACTTCATTACAAAAATAAAACCATGTAACAGGGAACATTGCGCAGCATAAAAGCAGGAAAATATAGAAAAACTGAAAGACTGTTCAGCAGGGAATTACTCACCTGCTACACGTTGCATAAAGTAAAAAGTAACCAAAAAGTTTACCTCGGAGTAAACATTGCTATTGAATACAACCAACTACACTGGGACCGTCTCCCTATTTTACATAACAGTCTTATAGTACATGCATTCTTTTAAATTTCATGATTATTAATAAACACCAGTTCCTTGCACAAGCATTTTTTGTTCATAAATACTGGTGCAGCATACGTGTATTCATCTGAATATTTGACAAATATATTGATCTCTCCACTGCAGGGGAATGAATGAATCATGCAAATGATCAGCTTCAGTGAGGTTTTGGCCTAAATCATTTTGACGGAAATTATAGGGGTGTTGCCCGTTTCCAAAACTTAACAGAGTTTTCAGAAACTCTGGACAAAAGTATGAAACAAGAACAAGTAAAGAAAGAAAAGAAAGAAAAGGTGAAAGGCCGTTGAAAGGTCAGACAAACCCCAGTGCCTGTTAAATCGTACGTCCCTGTCAGCGACGCAGGACTAAGACATGCCGAGGGGTGTCTAACATGTCGGGAAAAAAAGCCATCTTTGGTATTTTCGGGGAACAAAGCGTGACATTTCCACTCCGAGCGGGGAGTCACGGCGGCGCGCTCGCTGACCTGAAGGGTGCTGACGTGGATGGGCGTTCCCCCCGTCCCGTTGACGGTGTTGTTCTTGGCCGGGGTCTTGCCCTCCGCCTTCTCCCTCCGGGCTATCTTGGCCTTCTCGGCCTCGATCCTCTTGGGGCTGTTGAGCATCACCTGGACGACGGCGTACTCCACCAGCGAGGCGAAGCCGAACAGCAGGCAGGCGATGAGCCAGATGTCGATGGCCTTGACGTACGACACTTTCGGGAGCTCCGAGGCGAGGGACGTGCACTCGGAGGACAGCGACAGCACCGAGAGGATTCCTGGAGAGGGGAAAGGCCCGGGCTCAGCCAAACTTCCCCACGGATGAAGGACAACCGTCGCCTCACAGAAGGCCCTGCTCTGGTTGCAGTGTAATACCACAGATGTTAAAGCTGACACAACTTTTCTACGCCAGTGTTTATCAGTTATTATTAAAAATATATCACAAGGTTAAAAATCATTTAAATGCAACAAAGAGAACAGGTTGTCCAGATGTATGTCACATGCATAATGGCTCGGTGTTCAACATAAATTCCAGTGAGAGTGCACACACCATGGTGAAGCTGACCATACCTTTTAAATGATAATGAATAAGATAAAAGACTGCTTTGCTACATAAATAATTCACCGTTTTCACAGTATCTCACTGTAGAATATTCATTTAGAATGTTGCCTAAACCTAAATGTTTAAAATCAAGATCCTTACTTCATGTACAGCGATTACATAACTGACAGAGGTATCCAGGCGCTAATCCTTTAACGCAGACAGCAAAACGTCTCTTACATAACACGAGGAAGGTGCCTGCCAGCACTCAGAAGCTTAGCACCTTCCCTGGCATGAGATGCTTCAATGGTGAATAAAACATGAGAGGAACGTGTGCACACATGCACGCACACGTCACATGCATACTTAGTGCATGGACATGTGCAGCACACACAAATGCACACACATACAGTCATGTGCCACAGACATTTCTCTCACTCACTTACACTCTCTCTCTCTGTCTCTCTCTCACACACACACACACACACACAGACAGGCAACACACCCATGGACAGGAGGCGACTGACCTGAGATCAGGCCATTAGCTCAGATGCCATGAGGGCCTCCTGCAGGCCTGGGATGACACTGGACGGGAACAGGACAAAACAGGACACAGGACAATGTGGAAGACGTATGGCGGTGGTGGTGGTGGTGGTGGTGGGATGGAAGTGGGTGGTCCTTCCCAGATGGGGGCGTGGTTGACAGTAATGGCAACGTGCAGACTGCCCCACCCCTGCCCCCCCCGGAGGTGTGAGGGTGAGGGCGAGTGTACCCAGCGGGACTCTGGCTGCACTGGCATCCGGGTTGATCCAGAAAGACAGCCAGGACAGGACCACGATCAGCAGGGTGGGGGCATAGACGCCCATCATGTAGAATCCCACCTGTCGCCTCAGGGTGAAGATCACCTCCACGCAGGTGTAGTACCCTGGGGAGAGCCAGGCAGGAATGAGACAGAGCCCCAGATTTATCATTACCCTTCACAAATGTGGTGCCATTCAGTGTAGGAGAGATTCAATGTGTGGCCTGATGTAGTGTGTGTATCCGCCTGGTAAGCATTCATTAACCGGCTTATCTGATCAAGTGATGGGGGGCTACGTTTTAATGATAGCTACACATGTCCATATTAATGATAGTGCGAGACAGAGCACCTGTCTCACACTTTACCCAACAGATTAAGGAGGAGGGCACCAAAAACCTCAAACGAAAGTGCTACATCACCAAATGACTGTTCTAAACCCCCAATTCTTTTTTGCAGACAAGTGCTTTGTTTGAGAAGCTTTTTGTCAGCTACTGAACAAAGACTGTCGCCGGCGGCGTTTTTAATTTAGTCAGTTCCACGATGCGCTCCTTAATTGGCTTTATGAAAAAGCGTGGTGTTCTTACACCCCAACAGCCGTTCTTCCGCCTTATCTGCCAGGGATGACTTAACTTTGTTTTTTCCTCTACACAACCTTTTCCTTGCCATTTCCTTCCACTGCCTTGATATCATACTCAGAGTAAGGAGAGGGTGTTGTTATCATTATCAGAGTAAGGAGAGGGTGTTGTTATCATTATCAGAGTAAGGAGAGGGTGTTGTTATCATTATCAGAGTAAAGAGCAGGGCGATGTTATCATTATCAGAGTAAGGAGAGAGTGTTGTTATCATTGTCAGAGTAAGGAGAGGGTGTTGTTATCACTATCAGAGTAAGGAGCAAGGTGTTGTTAAAAACATAACATAACATTAGGGCTAGACAATGTGCTCCTGCACAACAACCATACGTTTTGGTTTGATGCAAACCAATCTTTCGATTGCTGTTGTTTGGTGACAAGTGCATATGTTTTTGGTAAGCAGCTGTAAGTCTCTTTTTAAGCTTTAATGTAATGGACCTTCTGGTGAGTCTCTAAATCTGTTGCAAAAATGTGCAGCGCATCAATGATCAGTGTCCAGATGTTTCTCTAAAAGCTGGTGGTTAGTAAGTTTCCCTGCAGGAACAGGTTGCAAGTGCCCAAGGGCTCATCTTTGAAAAGCATATGGTAGAGCAACACTGTATGCTGCCTTTATGGCTCTTATAACTGTCTGACAGAAAGGAAAATGCAACCTGTCGATTGTACAAAAATAACACCAAAAACACGGTGACTCATAAACCTAGGCATACTAACATAGACTAGACAGAATGCTGCCTCCATTTTGTGCTGAAATAAATCTGAGGCGGAATCTAAAATGCAGTCCAGCACTGCTTGTGGTCATGATGCACAAGAAAATGGCAACTCTTGGGATTTCTGTTGCCATGCTTTCTCATAAATGAATAATGCATTGCAATACAGTATGCATTGCTTTTTTCGATACGCTTGATCAAGTAATTATTTAAACACATTTCTTTCTCATAAATGAAAAAGCAGTCAAATGTATGAGATAAGCAATTGGAAAATCTGCAAAAAATTGACAGGAAATCATGGTTGTGAACTCCATCCGAACACTCAAAATAGAAGGATAAACTGCATACCAGTTCCTTTGTAGTATTTGGTACAGTTTCCATATTCAATATCCTCCTGTTTAATGTCAAACTGGGGAAGTGCAATCTCCTCCATCTGCACAGGGTCCGATGACTGCCACATGAACTGCAGGTCATCGGTGGTGTAGCCAACTGAAATTGCACACGTGCATGCACACACACATACACACGTACACGCACATGCACACACACACACAAACAAAACATAGAAACACATGAAGACACACACGCACACACAGGCAGACGCACACACACGCACGCAAACACAGCATGTCAGATGTCAGCATAATTCACTATAAATTTGCACCACAGACAAATCCAAGGACATCAAAGAAAAATGTAAAATGAACAGCAGTTCCATACCATTTACATGGCATTATAAAATCATTTTCATTTCAACAAGGACTCTCATCAAACATGCTGCACAACATGAAATGAACTGAATTTGGACCACGAACACTGCCTTTTTTCAAAGCCCAGAGGACATAAAGTCTGAAGGTTTGTTAACTTGATAATATTCACATACAGCTCTCCAGTTGCATCTTGCATCTCTGCGTGTCCATGGGAAACAGGGTGAGGTCAAGAGGGCAGGAAAGTGTCACAGATAGTCTGGAACAGAACAGAAATTACAGAGCCACATCATTTCTGAGCAAATCTTATTCCAGTGTTCAACTCCTCTTCTCCATGCCAGAAAAATAAGACATTTGCTTCATCTGTTTTACATTTGTTTTCCTGAGAGAAATACATATCTTCTCTAAACCCTGTTTGGGTCTGAGGTAACATCATTGATAGTTAATATCAATTATATACACCAAGTATAAAATAAGCATATGGTATTTTCTTAAAGTCCTGTAACATGCTTTTAATTCAATAGGAATATACAATGTCAGATATTGTATGATGTAATATATTATCTCAAACTGCCCATCATAACACTTGTGTTCCATCATAACACATTCAAATATTATTTTTAATTCAAATAAAAATTATTATTAATTTTTTGGCTAAATAGTGATTCATCATGCACTGGTTTTAAAAAATAAAATAAAATAAAATTTTACACAATACCTGCTTTGTGCTAATAAACTATGGCTAGTATCCTTTATTAAGCTAGGGAACCACTATCGCTACGTCATGTGTTTTTATGTCTGGATGACATGTCATCCACATGAATGGATGAAGTAAGGTAAACAAGCTAAACAACAGTCTCTCCTTTCAGCTGCTGCGTGGCTGGGGCCCTTTGCATAATAGTGGAGCCGAAGAGACAGGCGAGAGGGAATCTTACCTCGTTCTAAGTTTTCTGATCCTCAAAAAGGTCCAGTAGTGCACTTCAAATTCAAAGAACACTAATATGATTTTTGCAGGTACTGTATCAACTAGATCTTTGATTTGTTTCTTTTATTTATTTTACAGGCAAAAAGAAAAAAGAAAAAATGGGAACACCATATCCCAGTTTTTGGTCATAAAGCCTAACTGGGATATTCAAGTTGCCCAATAGCATCGCGGCGCCTTGCAATGGTATAAGCAAAATCTGTCAACAGTAGTCGTATGATTTTTAAAAATCAATTATTAAAGACAGCATTAAACTGCAATGCTCAGCTTATTGTTGCTTCCTTTTTCAGTTCATTAGCATGCAGAGAACAGCAACCAATGAAATTTCGTATGTAATTAGTACTGTTAGACATAATGACAGCATGGGACTATAGCTGGAGTTGCAGACAGATTCTAAGGCAATTCGAGGGGTAGGACACATGCTTCATGACAGACTGGCTGCCACTATTTTTTGCGTGTTCAATGCATAGTGACAATCAAATGATGAAGGACTGTCAAAAAACCATAACCGCAGACCAAAATATTTTTAAGAGACAATGCGTTCGGAAACTCTTTGGGAAATAGATATACATACAGCAATCTATTTTTAAAAATTTTGAGATGGGAAAATAGATTTCAAAATATATATCAAAATAGATTTCCAGACAAACCTTTGTGCATTTGGTCAATACTGGGAAGTACACATCAATGTATTTATTGCATATCGAGCTGCACGAATTAAAAATTTTTTTTGTTCATTTCGGATTTTAAATAGCAGCAAATTGCCCACCTGTCTTAGATGAAAGAAGCAGGTGGTCTTTTTACCGTTTCATTTTCTGAATCACCTTCATGGCATGCAAATGTAGAAGTAAAGCAGTTCCAGCAAGTAATTGGATGGTTGCGGTAACATTAGAAAAGCCCTGGCCACTGATGCTTCCAATGACGGGTAAAATGATCGTACAGAAAGGAGTCAGCCCACATCGCCACGAGAAAGCAGCCAAACTGAGAGCGATGCAAACGAAACACCAAAATCCCATGACCTTCTTACATCAAACGCACAGCATCTTTTACTCAACGCGAGTAAAAACCTAAAAAGAAGATTTTTTTGGACTTAGAGAGGGAAAAGGACGAAAGCTACAAGCAGACAGTTGCAGTATAGACAGAAGCATGTAGAACATCACTGACCAAAAGGTAAATGAAAATGATTACTGACTTACTTTAGTCTATTTGTACAGTATCTATAACATCATTACAATCAACAGGACAAATAAGCTTATTTTCTTTTGTAAATCAGTCATTTAGCAAACCAACACTAATTGCAAAAGTAGAAAAAGCCATTTCAGGGAATTGTTAACACATACTATGCTTACTGCATTAGAATGCACATATTTAAACTGGTTTACAAAATTAAGCTGTCAATTTAACCATGTTCTTCTGCGTTATGCTGACTGGCCAAATTTTTTTCAAAACAATTGACAGAATGCATACACCCACAAACATTAAATAGGGGATAACATAATCCCCCCTAAACCTACTGCCATGTCTTTATAAGGCAGTATTTAATTCTCTTAACTTGGCACTTTTTTTTCTCATTTGAGTCTGTTAATAGACTACAGCATATACATATTAGTGGCATGACTGTTAGTGACATAATACCTACGTGTTAATTTTATTAAGAAGATATCACTGTTTAATTGTGGGAAAACACAGATTGGCTCGGCGGCTACTTGGCATGCTGCCACCTTATCACTGCTCTTAGATGAGACACGACAAGGCCTTGGCATTTGGCAGGACAGTGAGCGTGGGAACAAAGAGACCGAAGCTCATATTATCGCATCCCAGATAATCTGGTGGTGTAAATGAAAGCCTCTTCGACAACCGACAGAGTGACAGTCTTCAAACACCATTCCGAAACCACGAGGAGCTAGACCCAGCAATGTGCTGCTCACAACTGCACAACAGCAAACAGGCAGTGGTACAGATGAAAAAGAAATTGTAAATTTAATAAATGATAAATGTTGACGGTTCAGGAAAAAATTCTCCCTTTGGTGTGATTGCGAGTGGGTTTGAGGTTCAACCAAAGATTTGAGTCTGCTTGATTGATTTTGTCTAACCTGAGATTTATGCCATAAAATGTCGCCACACACAGTTAACACTTATGTTGCTGATATTTCTATACAACTGCTATATCCATTGCTGACGTAATCCAAAACGAAGCAACTGGCTCAGTCACTCATGGTTGCTCATGGAGCAGGGGAGTCAGTGACCATATTGAATCTCAAATTCACCTCTTATTACTCCTAGCCCCCAGGCATTGAACAACACTACCCAGAGGGCCCTGGTCTAATCAGACAGGAAGCACATAGATTGCAAATTAAGTATTTGTGACATCATCAGCATAGCGAATCATTTCGTCCCTACGGCGCTGCTTCACTGTGTACAGTGTACACTGTGTTCATCTTCATGTTATATTTAGTATGGAACTGTACTGTTGCTTTAATTGCTGTTTTGACGTTCATGTGTTTGTGCATCATGCACCATGAGCTGACCTACGCAAGGGTATCTCTGAAATGCCCCCGTAAAACACCAGCGATGGGTTCAGGGAGCTGCACAGCGACAGATCCTGGGGCGTACCTCATGCTGATGAGCACGTCGCCGTTGCGGAAGATGAAGAGCAGGATGTTCTCCTGCGTGACGTCATGGAAGTTGGCGCTCTTCTCATTGGCGAAGAACAGGTCGGGTTTCCAGAGGCATTTGAACATCTTGGGGTCGACGGTGAGGGCGTCCGACTTGAACTCGGTGGGCAGCCTGAGCCTGGGGTCGTTCCACCGCTGCCTCAGGAAGATGTTCACCCTGTAATCCTGATCAAAGGGAGGAAAGTGACCAAAGGACCAGCGCGCTGTCATTTAGATCCAACATGGCCGAATGCATGCATAGATCCCTACAGCTAACTATTACATTACATTACAGGCATTTAGCAGACGCTCTTATCCAGAGCAACTTACACAACACTTACATAGCAGTTACATTGCATCCATTTATACAGCTGGATATATACTGAAGCAATGCAGGTTAAGTACCTTGCTCAAGGGTACAATGGCAGTGTCCTACCCGAGAATCAAACCAGTAACCTCTGGTTTCAAGACCAGTTCCTTACCCATTATACTACACTGCTGCCTAACTGTACAGGGCCTTGCTGGTCAGTCTGTGTGAATGTTACATTCACAGACTTGTCTGGGACTCCATGTTACTGCATGTTGCTCCATGTATCTTCCAAATGCTATGACAGGCCGCTTCATGTTTCTGATGGTTCAAAGGTCACACGCACACCTAAACAGGGGAAGTGCACCTCCAAGAGCGGCCACCATTGCCACTAATTAGGCGAGGTTTTCCCCTCTTGTTTTTGTGACCCAGGTCCCCCCTGAAGCAGCCCGGCTGTCTTCTCACGCGACGCGACTTGTCAAACACGTCTGACTACACAGCGACCGAGGGGCAGAGATGGGCTATTAGCATGAAACCTAAGGGTGTGGGAAATGTCAAACAATCCCCGGAACTGCTGCAGCTGTGCGAAGCTACCTCCCTGAATGGCTGCTGCTCTCCAAACGCTGGACTCGCTTGTAACAAAATCTGATTGTTATTTCTTGCACAGACAAAAGACTATTCTAAATGCAGCTTGATCAGTAAGCAGAACTGATGCCTAATTTTGTATATACTATATACTGTAGTCACAGGTACTGGAAGCATTTCCCTTAGATAGTGAATGCCTATGATACAGATCAGCGGACGACATTCTATTTGACACTATCGAGACTCATTGATGGTTAGCTTTCAAAAAGGCAACAGGGACAAATATGAATGTCTCTCTTGTACCATGCTTCACAGATACCACAAGGCAGCACAATCTCTATTGATTTTTCGTCCTTGTGCCAGTACTGGAGGGGTGTGTGTAATCATTCCCTCCGAGTCTTGGTGATTAACCGTCAAATGGCAGAAGGCAATCAAAGAAGGAATATTTAAACAGGCAGAGACCTGTAGAGGATGCTAATGATTTATTGCACAATCAACACAAAATTAATTAGGCCCTTCTGGGAAATGGTGCAAACTGAGCAAAGACACAGAGTAAAACAGCATACCTGCCCTTTCAGAGTGTTTGGTTAGGGTATAAGTTGTCAGGGACGTTGCCATTTGAGTGACTGTTGCTCTATGTGCCAAAAAACAAAGGCAGGGCTCCAAGTCTGCTGAGCCAAGGACAAGCACTTTCATGACAGGTAGGTATCAGTGTGGCAGTGGTATTACTCTTGTTTTTGTTGATGATGTTATTGTTTTTAATATTTATAATTATATGCCTGTACTGATCTCATTATTATTATTATTATTATTATTATTATTATAGTAGCAGTAGTATTTTCTCTTCTCTCCCAGTTTGGAACGCTTGTAGTAATCTGTGCCAGAATCTTCCATCAGTTCACTCTGAAATGCTCTGCTTCACTTCAATCTGCAATGTACTGTACATAAGTTATTGCTGCCAAGAACCTCCCATCTACCACAGGTAAGACACTCAGAAGTCCCTGTCGCACAAGCGGGAAATAACCCGCAGAGAGAAAATCCTCCCTTCCCAGGGAAGCCGTCAGCCAATTAGGCATCACCACATGGGTCTTCAGGCAACAATCTGTGCTGAGGTGGTCAGGGTTTAATCTGGATACTGGCCACATCACTTCCTCAGCTTCTCACACCACCAGGGAGCCTGTATTACTTCAACTTGTATTTAATTACAGACAATACCATTCATAGTGACTTACACATTTCTTAGAATACAACTATCCATTTATTCAGTTGTATTTGCATGGAACAAATGTGGAGACTGAACCCTGCTACCATAAGGTCATGAGTCAAATTAAAACTACACAACACTACTGTCCAGTGTATTCTGCATTCAGGGTGTATGTTGTTATAGTTCCACATTGTGAAAGTTTCTTCTGTCTGTGGCAACACAGGATGCGCATTAGTAATCCCTCTCAAAGGATACGTTTTCAATAGAAGCAAAACATAAAAGCCATCGAAGGCCTTATCATAACTGTCACCGTTCATAAAACAAAGTCACTTGGACTCATTCACAGTGGTTTCAATCTGTGCACAGCAGGAACATCCACTAATCCCCAAAGCAACTAGCATCCCCTACCAAGACCTGCATACTGCGACCATAAACTGAAAATTGCCTGCAAATGAATTAATTCCATAAGAATCACCAAGTCACCCTTATGATATCAATTATGATGCTGGCACCACAAAGTGGTGACTCACATTAAAGAGCTTTCATGAGAAATTTGACTGTAATGGTCAATAACCAATAGGGGAAGCATTTTTGTACAAGTAAAAATTTTACTTATTATTTCTACTAATTCAGTGTCCGAGTAAGCAAAATACTGCACTGTTGAAATTGCTGAGAGACAATAATGTCACATGAGAAATCCCTTGAAATCTCACAGGGGACTTTTTGTTCCATAAAATTGCTCTGATACAGATCAAGTTTTTGAAAAAGCGAGAGATGATCGTGCATATGTGAGTTTGCTTACCATAGTAGTCTCCTGGATAGACCCAAAGCTGTTTATGAAGATATTCACTTTGTCCTCCACGGGAATACCTACAATGGGGAATGTGAAAAACGTCAGCTGTGTGAGACCATCTTGCATGGCTGTATTTGGAGATAGCGTGGACCACTACCCACATCCATTGCACAACTAATAAAAAACAACGCACGTTCATAACAACACTTTTTTCTAAAGCGTTAATAATTGGCTTTATTAGACTCCATTCACAAAACAGGAAAACAGGAACAGCAGTAAGATTTCTGCTTTTGTGTGACAAATTTGAGCATGTAAGCAATTTTCCTTATAAAGAAAACAGAATTATAAAAAAGAACCTTGCAATTCCAATTTCAATGACTCCCACATTTCCAGGTTAAAGAACAATGTGGCTGCACCTGATTGGCCAAAATCTAAAACTATTCATTATGCGGCAAGACATGCATACAAGGCACGTGTTAGAAGGTAGAGCATGTAATGGTGCACTGGTATGGTCATAGAAATGCTAGTTTCATGCCACAGAGCAAGAGACCAGATCAGACAGCCCTTCCCTCCAATGTGAACTGAACACATCTAAACTCTGCACAGAGGACTAATTCAAGTCCACAAGAAGCACGCAGCGCCATCGTCAAAACCTGCCTTTGAAGTTTGGCCGAATTCTCGGGTCGTAGGTGACCAGCAACCTGTTCAAGATGTTGCTTGTCGAATTTGCAGGAACCCGGGCGAGGTCCTCGGAAGACAGCTGACTGTGTGGCAAAAGAGTAAAACCATAAATTATGCGACACGTGAAAATACAGTAGCTAAAGGATAGGCTAAAAGCAAACAGCATGAGGCAGCTTAGAGCAAAAGATGGGAGTAAACAGGAAAGATTATAGCATCTTATCCTAATGTGAAAAGCATTCAGGGGCAATTCATTGTTTCTTTTTTTGTATTACTAACTGAAAAGACAGCTTAGATTTCCATACTGGAGTGCTAATATATAAAATAACAATAATAATGTCTTGAAGAATGCTGATGAAAAAGACTTGCCAGCACTTCTGAGTAAAAAAAATGTCCAAAAAGGTAGCAGTCTAGCCCTCATTCAGGGCTCTGCAATGGAATTCAGGAAAGTGCTGCTTTAAACATAATTGAGTAAACGTTATCACACTTATAGCATGAGAGTACCCATTCATCTAAAGTCAATGTATGCATTGTAACGGTATTTCTTCTCAAAAGGGAAGACTGGAATATACTACGTGTATCTTCATAGCATTTGAATATGAACCATAAACTGAATATAACGAATGCTACATAAGTAATTTGGGTGGAGACAGTAGGACTTACGAGGGGCAGTAGACCTGTTTTCCTTTCTTCTTCCCCTTCTTGGCAGATTTTTCTTTGCTGGACACCTCAGTCATCCACAATGATAACACAAGGAACAGGAAGGCCAGTTTTACCGTACTCATCTTTGAACAGATCAGACCACAACCCTGAAAAAGATGGAAATATTATAGTGAGCTACAAGTTATAAATGCTTGACTTCATGGATCCCCCCCACACTGTGAATCCATATTCAACTGTAGGTCAACTGCATTAGCAACTTACAAATATTCAGACAATACAATGTCAATTTGTATTTCTGTCTTCTTGTTTCATTTTACATATTTGCATGCATGCCTCATCTTCACTAGAGCTTGAATTAGGCCTACTGTAGATCTGCTAAATACCTTTTGCTTACTGAGTTATAACGACAGGACATGTAGTAACATGTGGGTCTCTCCATCAAAATTCAACCAAGATTTATGACTTTTAGCTCTGATGGAATATTTAAAAATACTAGTACTGAAATTGCATCCCTACATAACTATGTATGCATTTCTTGTTTTGTACATTTTTTGTTTGACACGCAACTTACAGTATGATTAGCCAAGAGGGACAGAGGAAGAAATGCCCTGTTAATTCACCCGATTTGTACTTGGGTGTGGCTTTTCTAAAATAATTCAACTACTTAGTATTTGTCTGTCTAGTGTTTGGGACATAAAAAAAAACAAAGTATGCCCTCCTCTGCTGTAGTAAGTCCAATATGAATTATTTAATCCAGATTTGCACAATGAATTTCTTAATTCATATTTTATTTATTAATTGCTTTAATTGATTAAACATTTTTGGGGTCCATAGAAATGTATGCTCTTTTAGAGCTGTAAAAAAATAGGTTCTCCTCTACAGTGTGTGTTAAGGTGAACAATTCCAGGGCTTTCCACAGACAATGGAAACACGGCAAATTATCACATGCATTTGTTCCAGCAGGAACACTGTCCAAACACTGACTCTGTGTAACACACACAATCTTTAAGCGGCTTGTGTCAGCCACTGAGAAACAAGCACCGGATTAGCTAAACTATTTTGTTTGATGTCCGTGATGACCTGTCAGTCACCAATTTCAGGTCAACAGCACTGCCATAACTGGCTAATAGCCAGCCAATCAGAGATTAGCCTGAAACCTCTCTTGCTCAGGCACTGTAGGATGAAGCGGAATCTGCAGCTGTATGGCTTGGCCTTCGCAAATGGAAAGAGTGAGGCCATGGATCACTGAGTAGTTCAAGGTGGTTTGCTTGATCTTGGGGGATATAAAAAAAAAAATAATAAAAGCACGCTATTTGACTGAATTTTTGTTCAGTGCATCTCTAGAAAACTGGATTCTAGGTGCAATAATGTACTCATACAAGCAGATGCTTATGTAGGTAACTGTACATACATTTTATCATTGCATAATGAACAAAAAAAAAACCATATACTCCACTGTCCTTTTTTAATAAACTCTATTGATGTTACTGTAGCTGGACTGTAGGTAGTAATTAGAGTTCCCATTACTGACAGTTCTTAACAACCATCTAATCTTGGGGAATGTTTATAATGGAGTGGCTCTGCACACAGTTTTTCTGACAATCATGGCAAGGTAAATAGTGGTGGCAGTGAATGCGGGATAAAGCCATCAGTGGTCACAGATCCCTTTCTGTATTACCACAAATGCTGAAATAAAAATTTGCCAATCGTTAACGAAATCATTCGTGCATGACTTTGCCGTATGTCTATTGATCACACCTGGGGTCTATCAGCTCCATAACCACTCACATAATGAAGACAAAATACAGTCAAATATAGTTGTCAAAAATCAGGAGTGTGTACAACAACTGCAGCTAGCAAACACCACTCTGACCAGGAAACCACAGCACCTCATTACAGTGCCAATTTTATAAATACTTTCATGGGCAACATGTCATGTTCATTTTTAGATATACGGTATCTATCATTCTTTTCTGATAGTTTGAATTGTGTACATAGCTTACCAAGTTTCATATTAGCACTTACTTCTCAGATAAGTACCTCCTGTTCAAATGTGGCTCTTTTTCATCCGCAAGTCATAATCACAAATATAAAAGTCACCCAACCGAATGTGAATTGAAGATGAAAATCACTTTTGTCGACTGATTTCACTTCAGATCTTAACTAGTCAAACAGCAATTTATGATGTCTTTAAAACAGTACATTTTCAGCCTTCCCCAATGGCAAATTACCCTCAGAGATAAGAGGTAAGAGTGGCAAACTTTGACTCTTTGCTAGGCCCCTAACAAGTGTTGTTTTCCAGAACACTGAAATGTTAAATGATGTCCCATGGAAGTCAGAATTCTAAGCAAAGACCAATTGTACTCACATGCAAGACCAAACCATACTATGGAACACAAATCCAGCACTGCCAAGCAAGGGACCAAGGCCTCCAAGCTACTATCTCACCTACAGTAAATGTCCAAATGCTGGTGACATTCATTCCTCACCTACTCCATTGAACAAGACAAAATATGAGCACTCTACTCTCCATGGTACGACTCTAGTTTTATGAATGCAAATAAAATTTCCAACTCTTCTTGCTTCTCTGGAGTTTTCCAAAAAGCAATATTGTATGCTGAGAGAAAAGGACACACAAATTTATGGATATATCTTGAAGGCGGTACTTGGTTGCAAACTGGAGAAATGTGTCCTTCCAGCATTAAAGATCACAGACAATATTAACCTCAAACCAACCTATTAGCATAGCGTGTACGTATCGCATCATTACTGTATGCACATTCAAACTGCAGGCACGTCCTCCATCTTCCGTATCAATTGCTGCATTTAATACAGTGATATTATTGACTTTCTCGTCCACAACAATAAACATAGCAGAAAGACAGCCAGAGGACGCATAAAGCCCCGGAATACTTAATTGAAAGCAACAAAAAACAAAAACAAACAACAGCCCTTACAATTTGCCGTCAGCGGGATCCTCTGCAGAGGTTGGAGCAGGGAGGGGGTGGGGGAGAAACACAGAAACAGCATCCACCATGCTGTGAGGGGGGGTTGGGGTTATTCGCGTAATGCAAAAAGAAAATACCATTAAGGGTACCCTACAAGTCGCGACAGTGCGTGACAAGCATCCCTGACATGCGACAGTTCAAAACACTAAAATAATAGGCATGATCACTTACCATTAAATTGCAGTTCTTTTAAGAATGGACCACCTTGCTCTGGAGAATTGACCGTAAATACACTCAATACAGCTGATTGTGCAAATAGTACAACGCCTTCATGCCGCTTTCTTTCCTTTTCATTATTCTCTCCCTTCACTATCGTTCACTTCAGCGAATCATAACACAGCTCAGTTTCAAACACATTTTTCCTACGCGCTCTCTATTTAAATTCGATTCAGTCCAAATTAGGCAGCAACATGTATTGCAGTCCTTTTGCGCTAACCTCAGGATGCCCAAGATGGATGCTGCGTGTGTACCTGTCGTGTGACATGCGCGGTAGTGCGCTGCACAGCAACCGGCTTCATCACTGCCCCAGAGCAGTGAGAAGCCGAGCCACGCTCTCTGGGTCGTAAACAGGGATTCATGTGAAAACGAAATTACTCTATGCTTTCTTTTTCGTGCATGTGTGAAATAGACACAATAGATACATCATATCCCCAATTGTTACAGGTTTGGTAGTAGGCTATCTGTTAGATCCTGCGTCAACGTCCATATTATTTAGATCTAAAGAATTCAAGTGATGAAAGCACATCTAAGTTGCTGAGTTAAAAAAGGTAATCGATATAGTTTAAAAAAAATAAATCGCACACTGTGGTAACTCCGGATTAGTATTTTATTGTTATTATTTATTTACTGATTTATAGGATCGTGAAATTAAAATAAGTATAATAAAATATTGTTTTTAAATAACACTGAATTTAACATGTTTTTTTTAATTATTATTATTATTATTATTATTTTAATGAATAGCAATCCACAGAAAAATAATGAAAAATAAGGAATGAGAATATGCGCAGAATTACTCAGTAAATACAGGCGTTAATCATTAAAGGTGTTGTTTTTGAGATGTGGGTGGAGGTGCCAGTTCAACAGCTGTGCAGGGGAAAAAAACACTAAAGAAAGAATGAATAATGTTATCACCAATCAACCCACTCACATTCCCATTACTGTTCAGACCATATAAGGAATATTCAGAAAGATCTAATGGAAATGGAAATCATTTGAAATACAGACAGTTGCCAGCTAGTTTTTAAAAAGCACATTCTAAAAAGTCTATCAGTACAACTAAAATAATATAATCAAAAGGTGACTAATGAATCAACGAATGCTATATAGTTTCAGATACAAAATAATTATATGTGACCATCTTTATTATTTCGTCCTTTTTTTTCTAATATTCTTCACATTGCTCAAAAAAAGAATAATGATTGACTTATTGACTTAAAAAAAATGTTCTTTATGGAGTTCATCCATCATATTAAATCTGGGTGCATGTTAGGGTAAATCTATGGTCTTCTCAATGTTAAGTTAAATTCCATTCCGTTAGATTCATGAAATGTCCCAGGCATCAAATTATGTAACAATTTCCTGACACCCATACTATATCTATGTTCTATCATTTTAAATCCACAATCCATTGTAACAAACTTTACCTATTCAATTGCTCTCACATTGGTTTCTACGCTGCCAATACACATGGATGGTTTGAATGGAAGTTTGCCAAGTCTCTTTGAGGAGGACGGATGCTGTGAATGCCTTTCAGGAAGTTTGGAACAAGAACTGTGTGCCTACTATGATACGTAAATGCCAGTAAAGCAGATACAGAATAAAAATGGCTGGAAGCCAAATGGGAAAATCTTTTGCAACATTTAGTGTATTTAATATATTTTATTTGGCAGGGATACTAGACGCTTATCAGTGTGTGTTCCTGGTTTGGCGATAAGAAGTGAATGGTGCCATGGTAAAATGGTACCTGGTAAAATAAATAAATAAATTATTACTTGTTACAGAGGTACAGTTCTTGTTCACTTTTGAAAGAGTACTTTTTTTTTCAGTCCAAGATCACATGCAGTACTTTTCAGTATTTCAATTTTAATTTGGTCAATAACATTTTATTCAACACGTGTACGTGTACGTGTATTTCGTCATATTTCGTTGAATATTTTATTCAACACGTGTACGTGTATTTCGTCATACTTGTTCCTGGTTATGGTTATACACTTTGTTGTACGTCGCTCTGGATAAGAGCGTCTGCCAAATGCCTGTAATGTAATGTAATGTAATGTGTACATCACCATAAATGTAAATATTAATGTCATCTAATCGAAAAAAGCAAATAACAAATAGTCTAATATTATATGAAATTGTAGAGAAGTTCTTTAATTAGAAAAAAAAAAAAAACTTTTCATGGAAAATGGATTCATGTTGGAGGAGGACCAGGAGATAGTTAAAGGCTTGCAAGGAGTTCTGGTTAATATGGATGAATACTGGCAAGAAAACAAAGAGTGCAAAGTTATGTGCAGTCAGAGAGCAGGATTATTCTACGTGAGCCCGAGGGAAGGATAATGGGGCCTTTGGAATGTGGCTATAGGAAAGGATTGAGTAAAGCTGGAGAGAGGGGGAAAAACACAAATGGAAAAGTCAGACGAAATAACGGAATAGCAAGTAGAAAGAAAATGCCTATTAGTGGATTTAATTGTATTTATTATTATGCATTTGTGAAATAATGGGCTTGCTATGGTTCTCTTTTTGGACCTTATACTTATAAATCGATTCTTAAAAGCAGATCACTCTATATAATTAATGATTGTTCCAGAACAAAAGTGAAAAAACGCATTCCCACAGTATCTGTCCTGAATACATACCCCAACATCTATCCTAGGATATACCCCTATGACCTACTAGTATTCTTTGCCAAATGGAATTGAACTGCAGGAAATTCAAAGAAATGTACAAGAGAAGACAAAAAACAAAGCTTCTCTGAAGCAGAGATTGATGTGCTATTTAATGGAAGTACAAGGCAAAATCATATTTTATTCAGTAGTGTAATTGGTGGTGTCAGTGCCAGGGAAGACTAAAGCCTGGCAGGATATTACTGTTGTTGTAAATGCTGTGTCTCATGTTCTGCATACTATGCAACATGTAAAACGAAAATGGCTTGTATATAAAATTTTATATAATTTGAACAATTATAATTTATTAAAATAGTTATAATTATTTATTAAAATTATTTAGCTACTCTATTTAATCCAAATAAAAGTTGAGTGAATGAAATTATACAAACACGCAAAACAATGCACACAGTATGACTGGTTTACACACACAGTATGACTAGTTTAGAGCAATTTGTTCGGATCCTATAAACAAACTGACATAAAAAACTGATAAATCCCACATTATTAGCATAAATGCATTCATAAACGAATTACGATCAATTTTTTTCAGCTCACGTTTGATAAACGAGGCCAGTTGGGATCTTTAAAATGTGTTTTTTTATTTATTTAACCCACCTGTTATGTTGCGGGTCAAATTGACCCTTTTTAAAGTTTGAAAATCTAGGAAAAATACTTAAAATTATTTTTTCAGTATGAAACTTCTTCTACCGGCCTTAATTAGTGTAATGAACATTTTAAATGAAAATGGTTCATTTCATGTATTTGCAAACCCCCCCTGTATGGGGATTGACCCGGGAACATTTTTGCTGTACCTAAAAAATGAACAGAACAGGAGGGTTAAGCGTTGTTTTACTTAAGTTGTTACTCAAATGCTCCACATCTATTGTAGTTCCCTTCAAATTCTATACCGTATTTATGGTCACAGTGAGCCCCAAAGGGACTCACATGGATGTGACTTGCAAATGTCAAGCCAGGATTTTAAGTTTACTGTTCATGATCGTTATGCACAAGATTTATTTTTTAAGCTTTATAGTTTGCTTTATCCCAGATGATCTAGGTGGTGGGACATGACAGAAACTAAATTTTAATGTGATCTGTTATTTTGGTGTGTTTTTAAATCTTTTTTTTTTTTTAGTTCCTACATATTTTTGCAGTTTTCTTTTTATGTTTTTCTAGTTTGAAGTGTCATCTGTTCAGTCTTCTGGACTAACCATTTTTACTTTCAAATGATGTTTAATTAAATAACTTTTGGGGTAATTTCAAAAAATGGAATGATATTTTGTGGAATATTGGCCATACAATTTACTGAGTCTCCTTAAATGTCCTTGCATGTTGGCTGACTTCCAGACAATGGAAGATGGTGTCTCACAAACTCTAATTTACATCTTTGTGGGATGTTCAGGATATCAGGATACCATGACAGTGATCACTGTTCTTGTGATCAGTGAGTGATTAGTTATTTATGGGAAGACCATTATGGGTGGTCCTGTAAATCATGGACACATGCATTGTAAGTTTCAACTGGAGTCTCCACTGCCTTACTTTGTCTGATGTGCCTGTGTATTGCACTGATCAATTTTCATCTCTCGAATAAATCATAAATCTAAATCATAAATCGGAAAATCTGAACATGGTCATTACTGTATGTACTGTACTATGCTTACTGTAAATATCAAAAAGTAACTGATAAGTAAATATTGTTATTATCTATAAATTTTTGTGGGAGGCATGATATTCTAAAGCAGAGAACAGTGCTACTCTATGATACATTCAACTTATGATATCCCATGTGATTTCAGTTCTTATTAGCTAATGACTAAACCATTTTACAGACTCAAGTGTGCCGGTAGCTAAGCAAAGTGGTTGTGGTAGCCTGTTCCTGGAAAACGTAATGTTTGGGGTTACTGGGTGTTTATTGCATCAGTCAAGTTCAAGAGCATGGACAAGTCCCGCGGACTGGGATCAGACCATGACCAGTGCCGAATTTAACAGGTATAGCTGGTGGCAACGTTGCCTGTGGTTAAGGAGGATTTGGACAGCAGAGATCCTTTGTGCTCGCGGGTCAAGTGGGTGCCTGCTAGTCCACCAGTTAATCTGCACGTGAAGTGCCTTCCTCAGACTCCTCTGTGCACAAGCCAGGGTTGTGAGCTGCTGTGTGATAAGAAGTTCTGTTTGCCTGCCTGCTCACCCACATCCATAATGTAGGTTACAGAAATAATAAGCAATGATATATTAGATCAGCCATTCTAAATGAAGGGAAAAAAAGAAGGAAAGAGCATTAGAAAATGAATAATGAGAAACTGGACCACTGAGTCAGTGAAATGAGCAGCAAATCCTGGCATATGCCTGAATGAGCATTCATTGATTTTGTATTGGAGCGTTTCACAGCATTTAACACTGACTGCTGCCATCACTGAATCATCATTTTATTAATATCGATTGTACTTTATAATGTCTTTGATTCTCATGTTTAGTTATAGATTCAAATGTTTCTCTTGTGAGAACTGCATGATTTACATCCTTTGTAGTGCTTACATTTGTAGGCTTTCTTAATCCAAATCAGTTTATTACATTCTGTTCCCATAAGATACTTTGTCCCATGAAATATGTTGTGGTGGACTGTTGAAAGGAAAGCGGAAGGGAAATATCATAGGTAGAAAGATATTTGTAACATCAACTGTCCAAGTGTAGGTTTGAAATAAGGTATTCATTTTTTCTCTACATGGCGATCACAATTACAATGATTGACATTTTTATCAGCTTAGCGATGGACCACCATCCTCTATCAAGCATACATGTGCATCATCAATACCATAGAAATAATAATATGCTTCATACCACAGAAATAATGATATGCTCACACCATGTGAGTCATGCATGCATGAGTATGGCTTTCTCTGAAGGAAAAAGGAAAAAGACAGGAAAGGACAAATGACTGCAAATGTCAAGGGCTTGCATGTCGATATGCAGAACACATAAGTGGAATAATTCTTGTATTATGCATTTTTAAAGTAGCTGAACTCATACATCTTACCCTGGCATTGGATGCAAGTAATTCATTTCAAATGGAGCCCCATTAAATTACCCTGTTACATCATGAAAACATAGTTTCATTTAAAAAGGCCACAACCTTGATCATGCATAGATAAAATTTGAATGTGTAATACCTGTGCATCAACTACTATTACCAGGAAACAAATGAGACTGCAAACTGTCGCTTTTACAGTAGTTCAGATTTTTATAATAAGTCGACATGTGGGACAAGCCATGCCTTTTTATCTGTCAGGATTGCTTTTGGTTATTGTTTGTCCATCCAACAAAACACTGAACACTACCTGCTGAGACAGCTTTGAAGCTACAAATGCCACACACTGAATCAATGTGCAATACAATATCCAACTCTCAGATATAATGGAATATATAATGTAATTTTCGCTGAGAATATAATTCAGATATAGAACGCCATCACACTTGTTAATCTGCTACTTGAAATGCTCTCGCATGCAGAATAAATATATTGAGTCTCTAGCAACACACATCTTGTAGCTGAAGAGCCTTCAGTTTCCCAGATGAAAAAAGCTGCTCAGGCAATCCGGCCCACAGGTTTGATCTGTGGGTGAGAACTCTTGCTTCAAGAAGTCTTATAACATAATCTAGATTAACTCATGATTTGTGATTGGTGGCGCTGTAGTATAATTGTTAGTGAACTGGGCTTGTAACTTACAGGTTACATGTTTGATTCACAGCTGGGAAACTGCTTTTGTGGTCCATGACTAAGGTATAGCAATTAACCTGATTGGCTTCAATATGTATGCAGCTGCATAAATGACTCCTACGTAAAAAATGTAACAGCTGTGTAAGTCATTCTGGATAAGATTGTCTGATAGGTGCCTGTATTGATATGTCAGTTGATTTTTAAAAGCAAGTGTCAGTACATAGAAAAAGATTCTTGAAGAACATCCAACATCAGGCAGGGGAATCTTGACATGGGAAAAACTTTAGAAACAAATGAAAAGGATCACTAAATGCAAATAATCAAGATTTTTCTTTAGCTTTGTTCTTAAAGCTGCAGCTAACCGCAGTTGTTTGCCTTCTCCTGGGCATCACAGTGAATCAGGCTGAGCTGAACTAATGGACCATTACTCAAGTGTTTACAACCTGGGAGTGCTCAGATGTAGAACAACGTGCCTAAGCCTGGCAGAGGTTGTCATACGTTGTATAATGCTCTTAAATCATGCATGCGCATTCGTAGCAATGGTGGCGTGGAGTCTCATTCCTGGCACCTGAGCTTATTCTAGTGTCTCAGCTCTCTCAACAAACGGCATATGGAGCCAGTTTGAACCAATACATCACCCAACAGAACACAAAGGAGTCACAATCACCCAAGGCAACTGTCTGACTCGTGTCTTTGTGCTGGTGGTAGTGCACACCATTTGACACAATATTCGCAACATCCGCATTTTGACATGTTTAGCTGGTGTGCGTACAGCCTTCTGACACTATAAAAATTGGACACTGTGGGCAAAAACTGCTGTTGATTTTGTCCTTGGCACGATCGTGCACAACACATAAGGTTCAAGACTCAGCTGCACTCAAACTTCCAAGTAATGGCTTGCAGACTGTACCAAGTACATGATCAGAGAATGCTGTATCCTGTCCAGATGAGCTTGCCAAATGTAGCTTCTGAATCATTATTTCAGCCCAACAGACATTTCCCTTTCTGTTCTTGGTTTATGAAAATCACTGAAAAGGGGTATAGGAGACAATTGGTACACTGACTCTGCAACAGTAAATATGGCTACTATTCATAATGTCATGTTCAGCTTTTATGACAACCACAGGGACAATGACAGGGGGTCTGATCTTATGCCTTGAAATGTGTAAAATACATGATTTTTTTTTGCATGCATGCATGTAGAATAGCTTTCCAATTTGTACAGAGAGCAAAATAATGAGCTGTAAGACTGACAGTGCCTTATGCAATGGTGTTCACATGTTACAAAATAACAATCTACTCAAGCAGTGTTAACTTGCACAATATCGCTGCTGTCATAGTCTACAAGGGTCTGAAAAGGCTACATTTGTGTGATCAGTTCCAGTTGTGGGATAGTTCCACTTAAAATAAAATCTCACAGGTTAAGGTAATACATTTATTTTTCAATGTTTTCTTTTGTCTATGACTATGTCTATTAAAAAAAAGAAAAAAAAGAAATTAAAGTTCAACTAGCATGTTACAACAACTGGCTCATCTACTGTTTAAAATGCAGAACTTTTGTGATGGCCAATTACAGAATTGTAGCTTCAGGGAATGCCACCAGGTGTCTCTAGCCTCAAAGCAAATATAGCATTAAAAATGTACAGAACTGGAAACAGTTCATTTAGTAATGCAAAAATTTAATAACTTCTAATAAAAATGTATATTCTTTGAACAAAACATCTATGGTTGACAGCAACATGACATTTCTTTATCAACTTCAGGATAAATGCGGTGCCAGCCAGATGAATGTGGATTCCTAACCGGAAAATGAAGTCTTTTCCGGAAGGAAAAACAAAATAAAATGTGTCCATTTTAATTTTGGGGTATTAAGGAATCAATGTATTATTTATAGGAGAGATGCAAATACTGACAGATTTAATAATCTACACACAAACCTTTTCAGTGTCCCATTATTCCGGAAAGGAAATTTGATTATAGGTTTTTAGAAGCACTCTTACTCCATCTTGGTTGTTATGACATTTACTTAAAGCTGTCTCCTGTGGGAAAACAGCTAATTGCCTATTTCCCATTGTCACCAACAAACTGCTAAATTTTCATCACTTTTGTATTGATAGAAGCTAATAGGGGGAATTGGGACTTGACACTTCATGTTCTGTGAGACTGGAAAGGGAAAGCAAAGCTGACATTTCTGCAGTCTTCCACTGTGTAAGGTGAGGTATGCTCTGCAATCAATATACGGCTATAGTGTGCTTTATTTGAATGAATAAATCAACCAACAATAAACACTATTTTCCAAATATATATTAGTCTGGAAAGAAATAAAGTGTCACAAATTATTTAAAGAATAATAAATGTCTAAGTATGATGTCCTGCCGCATTAATGTGATGTATGTGTCCGGAGGAAGCGATGCACGCTGGTATAAATCAGTTTATTCTTTTAAAGCCTGGGTTTACTTTTCTTTATAGTCTGAATGTGACACATCAATCTGGTGTAGAAGCCTACACTGCCTTCATATTGCATGACTGTGATGCTCCAGAGGGTTAGCGCATCTCTGCTTTAACTGTTTATTGCGTGTTTCTTCCGTGTCAGAGCATCAGGACCACCGGGGAAGTGTCAGATGAGAGGGACCGAGAAGACAAAACACCGAGCTTTGCAGACAAAAACTATGTTTGCAAGGGGGGGGGAAGGAGAGAAATATTCCATGCATTAAGGTGCTGACAGCAGCCTGCAGACTCAGGGGTGGAACATGATACTTTCTTTTACACAGAAAAGCCGGGCCTGGGACTGAAATGCACAGGGGATCTCTAAACATGACTGTTAGCTCGGGCCACTCAGTTGCCTACCTACTGTATCATGGAAACTAACGGCACAGATCGGCTTCAGTCTGCAACTCGTTAAAACATTGTTTCTGATTTCACAGCGAAGGGAAGGTTGAAAAGGCCTTTTTTTTGCATGCTGGCTATTTTAGAGTTCTGACATGGAGGTAAATTGTTATAACATTGCATCATGTCTCAGGCATTAGAACCAGTTCAATGTGTACACACTGATTTAACTCTGTGGGCCTGACAGAACACTAACAGTGACTCCTAGCTTATGGAATCAATTTATTGACAGTTAAGAGATGAGAGTAACCACTTTTTATTTAAAAAAAAAAAACATTTTATATATATGTATTGTGTGCAGTCACAAATTGGAAACAGAAGGAAAGAAGGCACAGTGTCTTTAGCTTTCATATAACAAATTGAGAAGTCTTAGCACTTCCCAGAGGACACATTCATTAAATGGTAAATGGACTGCATTTATATAGCGCTTTTATCCAAAGCGCTTTACAATTGATGCCTCTCATTCGCCAGAGCAGTTAGGGGTTAGGTGTCTTGCTCAAGGACACTTCGACATGCCCAGGGCGGGGTTTGAACCAGCAACCCTCCGACTGCCAGACAATCGGTCTTACCTCCTGAGCTATGTCGCCCCAATTAATTATTGCAGATTATTCAAAGTAATTTTCAGTATGGCACAACAGGAAAAACAAGGGTGAGATGATAAAATGGCTAAATGTAATTAATGACTGCTTATGATTCACGGTCTTAATGAGGGATGATACGTGGAAGATTAATTGTTTTTAAATATTTTTCTAACGTCTTCCCCTTCTGGGACATAACAAATCTCATCAGAAGATGTATCTATATAGTATTGTTTAGGATCCATTAAAAGAATGTGAAATTTACTGTTTTGATTACTCTATTGAACTGCAAATATGTCTTATACTCACATGCTTTGACACGGGAGATAATGATCCAAACGTTGCCTTATTGTAATTACACTGTATACAACAGGGAGCACTTCCTCACATGTTGGGACCATTTGTGTTCTGCGAAATGTGTACCGTGCACACATACATTTTCAGTGGATGTCTTGGATACTACACCATAGAGCACTTCATTTTTGTTTGTTGTTGATACTACTACTACAAGGCCACTAATAATAATAATAATAGCAACAACAACAATAATAATAATCATCATCGAAATTCAGGTTTTAATGTGACATGCAACTGTTTAATTGACAAGCTGTGGAAACACACAATGGATGTTAATTGGGAATTTAGATTTTACTTGTTTGTTATCCCATTGATACAAGACAGACGAAGCTTTTTTGTGTTCATTGCGTCTCAGTTTTGCAAAATCAGAATTGTTACTGTGTTGTGCTTGCAAGGCCCTGAAACCGCACTTTAAAATTAAAACGAACAACATGGAGGAAAATATCTGCGATTCCAGTTACCGTCAATAGCTGCAACTGAACCGTTAACACATCTCCAGGGAGTTTCCTTAGCTGGGAAGTTCAATTTACGTAGGCTACGACACCTGTTGTGGAGCTAGTTGGCAGCTAACGTTCACCCAAAACCTAAAACCTGCCCTCTGAGCAGAGTAGGCTAAAGCAGTTTGGTCTGCTGCGCATAGGATCAGACTTCACTCAACACCAGGAAACTTTTTTTTTTCCTTTTCGCAGGATCATCCGGAATCTCAACTGCCGACGGGCAGAAACGTATTTTCCAAGCTGCGTTGAACACATCTTTGCAGAGAATGCCAGACTTGTCAAAGCACAAGTGAGCCTCTGGATTTTATAGAGCTGAAGGGAGAACGAATGCATTAGCGAACACTTTGGAAGGGGAGCAACACCCACCGCTGACAACTATCTCTATTTGAAGAAAACGTAGTACATATTTTAAAAAATCCTCTAATCCTTGCATCAAATGAAGTTTCATGAACTGGTTGACCCCGGGCTTTTCCCTTAAAAAGGACATATTTCTTTCGACGCTTTACCTTCCTCTGATTGACGGATGATCTAACTTTTCTTGTGTGCAAAAGTTTCAGCGGAGTTAACAGGTGCTCCGCTCTTGCATCCTGCTCAGCTTCTATGACGTGCCTGTCCTGAATCGGACGGTTGAGTGTAAGAGGATACAGAGCCAAGCAATGCATTTTCTCTTTTATTTTTTAATTTTTTGATAAATTTGAAGGGAGACTTTTGGATGGGATTATGTGGACACTACTTTGTGTTTATCCTCTACAAATGTGTCCAAAACAGGATCGGTACTTTCTTCCAGACGAAGTTTGTGGATGGTGAAATACACTTAGCATCGACAGACCTCAAGTGCCTAGTGCGTGCTGATCAACTAAATCCAAATGATCCTGTCATTTCTGCTCCTCCTTGTATCTGCAGTCCAGCATCATGCGTCGAGCGCTGAATCCAGCCTTAGTAACAAGTTTCAACACACCAATGTGAAGGAACAAAACGGTAAGTTGGTTTCTTGGATAACAATGTTGCCATACATTTTTCATGTCTACTCTCGAGGTCAAAGTGGCGCAGTGAATATGTACGTAGCAAGTCCTCAAAGCGAAAGTTTACTTAAGAACAAGAACGCCTTTTCTCCCGAATACATTTTCCTTGAGGTTCACAGTGTATGAATGAATGCCTTTTATTCGGTCGAAACAGCACAATTCTGCAAAGGAAATGGAATTTACTTTAAGCTTTCAAGTGTAGCCTACTCGGGTGTGTTTGAATGCGGAAAAAAACTCAAATCCAAAGTCCCTTGAGAGCGGAGTTCTTTATAACCGTGAAAGACTTCTTTCATGGAGTGCGATCCGCTTCGGGCTGTGTAATTTTCTTACCCTCTGAACCCTCAGTCATTTGCACTGTTTATTTCTCCAGTTCAGTTTAGTCTCAGACTATAGTTTACTGCCTCCTTTAATTCAAGTGATATATTGGTGAATGTATTATCTAAAAAAACAGTATTTGAGGTACTGGATACTGAATGGAAATTCATTCAGTCGGGTTAACGGATTTCCCGTGCCATTCCATAGTTCATTCATTTATTTCATATCTCTTTATTTAGCAGTGTGCAATACAGTCGCTGAAAACGACTTATGGTTGAAGACCACGAGACAGTGGAGAATATTGAAAATCGAAAGATTCAAGTTCAAACTGGAAGACTTATTTATTTATTATGCCAATGAACTGCCCATTGTCACCCCCATGTTTTCTGTAAACGTGATGACAGTTATCACCTGTTTGCTAGGCAGGAGGCTGATCAAAGCCTGACCCCAAGACTGGTTCTGTCCAATCAGTGGAGATTTGAGAAGCTGCTGGGTAAGGGGAGGGGGACAGCATCAAAATCACCAGAAAAGAAGCCACTCAAAAAAACAATCTGAGTTGGGTGACTTTTGACCCAGTCATGTGAGTGTAGCAGACTGAGGTCTATTTTTTACCCTCCGTTACTGGGTGTTTGATACCAAAAGACAGGTTAAGATTAATATGGGAAGCCAAAGAGCGGCAGGAGCTCTGGAGGAAATAACCTCTTGTCCCTTCATCTTAGGAGGGTGCCAGGATGACTACACAGAGACATTTCTTGTTACACTAACATAAGCTCCAGGTATAATTCATCCTGGGTGTGAGATCGGCTTTTGACTAGCTCCACGATATGATGCTGAACTTGGCAAGGTAGGAAACGAGTGTGTTGATTGTTGAAGTTGTGAAATCACAAGTCAGGAAGTTTTCATTTGCACAAGGCTGAATAAACAGTCTAGCAAACAAAGGCCTTTTTTATTGCGTGTAAGTGTGAGAACGATAACCGAGAAGGAAATGACCACAAGGAGCACAAGGTTCTTTTTAATTGTCCACATGTCTAGCTCACTTCTCTCTTGCCGTAGTTCATTAGCAGCTAGCAGGTGGGGTCAGAGTGGGGGCAGTCAATCTCTCGTGTGGCTGGAAAGGGGTCAGGAGTTCAGATGTATCTGTGAAAATTCTACAGACACACAAATCAGAAATCTCAAAGGAAATTTAGCTATGGCACTCTCAATCTGTACCTTACTCTGACCAGTGAGGGGGGAGTCAGATCGGTTCTCTGTTGACAAACAAAGTAACCAGTGTGTGATATAGCTTTATAAATGAACTCTCATCAATTCTGCTTAGGTATAGGCCTACATTGGTTGTAGTTAACAATTATGTCTGTCAGCGTGGGAAACTGTGGTATGGGTTGAATTTAATGAGCTGAATTTAAATAATTATATTTTATATCTCTTAATAACCTTCATTGATATGGATTTTACATGTATCACCATTAAGACAATAAAGTAGACAACATTGTGGATAATGTCAGCAGACATTTTTTGAGGGTGGTGGAGTTTGCTTAAACGTTTTCCCTTCAGATTTGCTTGTTTGAAACATGTAGAGCAAATGACACATTGTTGCCGGAAGGCTTTTTAAATAAAACTGTGCATGCCCTTTCAGGATCCTGTTGTGTTTGCTAGCAAACCAATCCATTCCCTGCTACGGAGGTAAATTGATCAGAGCCCAAAATAACCCGGGGTTACCTTTTGCAATGGAGAGCTCCAGAAAGCAGAGGAGTGGTTCAGCGGCTTAAAGCCATTACTCAGCCATGACACAGTCACCACCTCCTATCGATATCCGCGAAAGCCCACCCCGTGCCGGAGTTCTCCGCATAGTTTGGACCACATTTAAAGAACCAGCTGCAGACGTTGTGGAAGGAGCGGATTATCCCCCTTAAATCTGGTGCGGGATGATTCAGTGCCCCCGGGAAAGCAGCGGCTATGCGAGACCCACGTTTACCAAAGATCGCACAGCTGCTGCTTCACAGAGTTAGGCTGCGGGACTATCTGGTCGTAATGGGGTTAATATGGCCCGCGGGGCTACGGCGTGTCGTATTCTGTGTATAAATGCATTTTGGGCCTCAACTTGTGTTGCGAATTTGTCACGAAACACAATAAAACTTTTTTTTTTTGAAGTTCAACAAATGTAACAAGTTTGTATGAGAACTTTTAAAGTAAATATGCCGTTTCAAATATCATACATTTGCTAAGGATAAGGAGTCACCGGAATTAAGTGAAGCAGAGCAAACTTTTAGGGCTGTGTAATTTCCTCGCTGTCTTAAGATAAGACGGAGAACAAGATAAGGATTTAATTCATTTAGAAAGGGAGCAGTGCCAGAAGGCTAAGCTTATGAGGAAACCATTCCTTTGTACACCTGTTGATAAAGGCCAGTGCTTTGGGAATAGTTTAAGCTGGAGCAGGGAAGTGTGAGGACTACAAATGTTTAACTATTTTAATTAGTTTAATTTCCGGTGTTTATCCTCTGCTTGACCAAGTCTTAATTACGATCATGCTTGTGTATTATACATATACCATTGTGAGATTGTAGCTTTGATGATCTTTACCAAAAGTATGGAATTATAAATCTAACTGAATCTAACATGTTACATTTCACATTGCTGTGGATCCATTTTGTTTCACTTGGAGGACATAGGAGAAACTTTTTCATATGTTTGAACTGATGTGAAAGGAAAACCTATATTCTCTAGAATGGCTCAGTGGTCCCTAATTAAAAATGGCACAGTTTTGCTACATTAATTTTCAACTGTTTTTTCAAGTTTAAGCAAATTCAACAGAGCAAATTGTGGACTAAAAGGTTAACCTGACTGACACCCCTCTGGATGAGGGGAAAAATGTGTTAATGTATGAGTAAATCCTGCCAGGAAAAACACATTCAAAACATGCATACCGAAACTACAGAAATGATTTACATTCCGTGGTGGCTGGGATAAACTGTCCGTAAATTGTATTAAAGGGTAAATGTACTTTAAAACAAAATTGTGTGATTTTGGTAAGGGTGAACAATGGGCATTTGTAAGCAGACACAGCATTCTTCCACAGTAAATCATACAGAATATGAAATGAGGATAGCAGTGCTGTTCTTCTGCTGTCCTTGAATGCTGTGGAACTATCTGGCGTACAAGTAACTTATGGCCTACTGGTGTTTGTCATTTGTGCTGTTGAAGTAGATTCTCCTTGTGAACTGGCCTCTCATTTAAGTAGGTCAGGATGAAGTTTCAGATTCTCGAGTGACAGTGTGGGGATGTAGCTGAGTTTGGTCTTCAACCGGCAATGCTCTCTTCGACAAGCAGTGTCTCTTTCCTCTAGTGGTGTCGTCATATTCTAAAACCATAACTTTCTTCATGAAGCATCCCCTTGCTTAGGGATAACTGTGTTTCCTATGTTATTCCATGTGAAATCATCTCCTACTTTTGCATGTCCCCCTGTCCACTTTCCACTATTAGTATTGTGCCATTCACACTGTTAACTTACTCTGTCAGTGTCTTTTTTTGTAAACACTGTTCTCCTTGAATACCACAGTGCTGTTGCATTTGCAGTTCTCCTCCTCTAGCTCCGCTCCTCAATCAGGTTTCTGTGTTTGTCGTTGTCGTGCGTCTGTGTGTTCTTGCCGTTCGTTGAAGATGAACAACGGTCTGCGTCATTGAACTTGGAAGAGCTTTGAAAAATGGCCGCCGGATTTGCCCTCTTTCCGTTTGTGCGTTTAACTCATATCCCGTGGAGCAGAGCGCTGTTATTTCTGAACAAAGCCCCTGCTTTTGTGTGTGGTTGTCCAGGTGAGTCAGAGCTCAACCTAAAAGAATGCTTGCAGACAGAATAACGTATTGTGCCCTTGAATGCATGGCAGAGCAAGTTAGAATCTGAGATGACGAAATGGAACAGCCCGGTTGAATCCACACGTTTCACAGTCCGAGCCAACAAAATAAAAGCTGTCTCGCTATTTGTCTTCCCCGCGGAACAAAAAAAAGAGCCCCAGAACTTGTCCTGGGCGCTGTTCCCTTTTAACTGTAGTGTGGAGAAGTGAGGGTTTGGGGCTCCTGTAAGAATGTCACAAGGTTTACCTCTCACTTTTATTCACGTCATAAATTGGAATGATTTCTTCCTCTGCTTCTGGTCTAGTGGCGAAGACGGCAGACCACCGTCAATGACTTGCCAACAGCTGGTTAAGTATAATGGTGCTCGCGGCTTTGGTTTGTACCTAAATATTATGATTAGGGCATTTCTCACAAGGTACAGTGCAGTACATCACCAGCCCACGAGGTCTGCTTTTCTGAAAAGCACAAACGAGGGTACTTTGATTGGGCGACATGGTGGTCTGCAAGCATGGTGGCTTTTACCTTCCAAAAGACAAACACCCCACTACAGAACATTACAATAGATTTAATGGAACCTCCAGAAAGACAGACGACCTTCCATATTTCAGAGGATTACATTGAGCCCCTACTGCTTTAACTTTGGGTGAAAAAATTGTATTACTGAGGGTGTCGTGTCCCTCTGCACTTTCCTTATCTTCCTTTCGGAAACCCTAAAATCACCCTGCAGTGTTCACCACACGGTCGTTTAAAAATGTGAATTTGTAGCAAGCGATTAAGAGCTGTGAATGAGCCCATAATCCATCAAACACACCCGTTTCCTCTCATTTGGCTCCCACCTGCACTAAAGTGTCGTTTATTATTCATTAGTGGAAAACCTCACCTGTGTTCTGCGCCTTTAATAAAGAACTTCCGACAGACTCGGTAATTCTAAATACTGTCTGCTGTTGATACGAATTAGTCTAAAAAATATCTGTATAAACAAGTCTGTCTGGTAGCTAATGTGCAGTTCATTCAAGGAATTGTTCCATTCTTTAATCTGCCTGCAGGGCCACAATCCTTGATTCCATGCAATCTGGCTTTTGATAACAATCTGTAACTCTCTAAGGGATGAAAGAAATGTAAAAGGGATGCCGCTCCTTTCCACAGTATGTTTTGAAGGTTACATCTTAACTCTGAAATTCCTCCCTCTCCGGTTGTAACATGAGTTGCATTTACGGTCCCTGGAAGCCGCTCAGCATCAGTAAATTAATCGTTATTGCTGGAAGGCCTTGGGTACAGAATAGCTGCACCTCTCTGATGGCTAAAACCACAATTACGAAGTCGAAAAGGTATGCCATTGCTGTGTAGACTTTTTTTTTTCAAAATTAACTGAATGTTTTGGCTCAGTCTGTTGCCGCTCACTGCATATTTTTGGTCAGTTAGTATTAAATTAAAAAGTAACCATCATTTTGTCAATGTTTCGAATGAGATGTAATATTCAACTACAGTATACACCAAGTACTTAATATGTTAACAGGATCCAGAGCTGACCTGTCAGTGCCTCACAAGAAACAGCTTGAAACTGCCCTGCAAATCCTTCCAGCACTGCATTACCTGTGAATTACAAGGAATCAAATATGCTATGCACTGTTATAACATGTAGGTATTACCTACTAATCAGATGTTGGCCGTAGAAGTTGAATCTAGCGTGCTTCGACACCTGGCTAACCTGTATCGGTGTTGAAGATAATCTCATTGGAATGGGCCCTGATCCACGTAATGGCACATCAAGGCTTAAAGTTTGCACAGTTGTTGCTTTTTTAAACATAAACTAGATTCCATCAATCTTACGATTTTGGCAGCAGGCAAGTGCGATGAGTTGACCTTGGTCTACGCTGGCAAAGGACACACCTGCATTCCTCACAGGGTGTCATCGCTGACTGTCAACCCCATCTTTTAATGAGCCGTCTTTCTAATCTCTTATGGGCACAGCAAGGGTTCCTACACCTGACTGACAAATAGCTCAGGTGTCACAATAACACCCTCCTCCAAACCAAAGAGATAATAAAACAAAATAAATATGATTTGCCACAATATTAAAAGTAATTAGCAATCTTGATTTCACATTGTGAATCCATACTGGGTCCTGTGAGTTCCTCTTTGAGACGGTGACACAAAGAGTTCACTGTAGGTCAGTGATGGTGTGCTGTTGATCCCGCCATTACCTCATGGTAGGCCCCCACCTTCACACCATTAAAGCAAGTGAAAGGCATTGTGGGAGGCTTTTAACCTTAAACAACCCAACAGGCTTTATAGAGAAATCAATTCATTCAAAGGGACACTTTCTTGTTATTGTGCTGCTCCAGTTTATTTGGAGACCCTCACCATTTTGCAGAGAGACCCTGTGTCTACCACACAGCAGCCACACACTGAAATCATGTTTGCTGTCTTTATCAGGAACCTGGCTTTTATATATTTCACCACCCTCTATACAGTACTTGGAAGACCCCACCCTAAATATTACAGTGCATGTGTAACATACATGCTCTTTGTATTGTAATGGTAAAATTGCATTTTATTTCTTCAGCTCCTTTCTTACAGGTGGCAACAGTTCAAAAAAGTATTTATTTTTTAAAAAAACTTCAAGATTTGTTTAAGTGTAAATTTTTTTTTTTTACATAATTCAGGAAATAAATATGAACAGCAACATTAAGGCGGCTAGGACACATATCATGAACAAATTTTCATATTCAGTAAAATAAATAATTTTTAAGACTTGTGTATTTTAATCCTATTATTTATGCAGCAACTTTTTAGTGTCCCTATTTGTTTGAAATGTTTGAATAGCCTCTCAATTCAATTCTTTCTCCCATTCTGGGTTCACACTTCAGTAAGAAATGTAAGAAAGGCAGAATCACAAATACTAGAGTGAGTGAAAACATGGGGAAGGTGGGGGGGGGGGGGTGTTCTGAAAACAGCCTACACCCTGATCAATGAGGCAAGAAGAATTTGGAAGAGAAATGTCAGTTTGGCCTACTTGTACCAGTTTTCTACTTTATTAAATTAAGTTATATAAGTGCAACTGCATTTTGACTGCTCCAGTTTATACTCAGCTGGTCGTACCCTTTGGAGAAGTTGTCTGGGTAAGCAAGTTCTTTATGAAATTCTAAAAAAGTAAGATATTCCATATTCTGTCACAATCGGTCACCATGATAATTTACTCGGTACCACCACTGTCTGGTCATTGAACCCACTAAGCTAATTAATACACAGTGCCTCTGCTCTGCAGTGCCATTGGCCTCCACAGCTATGGATGATGGAAGCCCTACAGAGCACCTGCCAACACTTACTGTAATGGCCTAAAGGCCTTTGAATGTGAATGCAGTTCAAGACATTCAGAGTGCCAATTCTGTCTTTTCTAAGAATATTGCTTGTTCCAACAGTTCACTTGGTAAGATGCCTAGATCAGTTTCATAATTAAAAAGAAAAGGTAATTCACGATTTTAGGATCATTCGGACATTTGGAAGTACAGTAGCAATAGCGAGGTGATCAGAACTCAGAGGGGAGGTCATTCCATTGGAAGGGTGGGTCTTTGACGCAGAAAACGTGCTGGGCTGTCATCAGGGAGAAGGCCCAGTGCAGCTCCCGGAAGTCCATAACAGACTGCAGGTGTGATGGCTACTTTCTGGTTCAATATAAAACGTGGACATTTGAAACCAGTGCAGTATATCTAAAATAAAACTGGATCATTTCTTAAAGGTGGGGTTGTTTCAGTTTACCCATGCTGGGGTGAATCTGCTGTGTGGCATGTTGGCCAAGTCTGCCTTAAAATAGTGAAGGAAGTGTGTGTTCCTCCTGTCAGTTTGTACTGCTGGTGCCCCAATGCAACCAACACAGCAGATGGTCACATTCCCCCAGATCCCTCAAAATTAAGTGGCTGAAAATACACTGCTGGCTGCATGTTAAGAGCCTCTCAGATGTGGTTCTGGCTTCACCAATCAATCGCACACATTTGCTTTTTGAAGATATTGCAGAAGTTGCCATCACTCGGTCTCGTCCTTCTCATTCCTCAAGCTTCAGAAGTAGAAGAGCTGTCCCTGTGTCTTCATTAAAATAAATCTGGATTTTTCTTCCTTCCTGTTGGTGGGAGATTTTGCATACCTAACTTTTTCCCATGGAAATGTACTTACTGCAATGTTTGACATAAGTGTTTTACATAAAGATAAGAATTTTTGACAGTTTCACATTGCAGCTTACATAATCAGGTCGCAGTGAAGATTTTAGGTTATTATTTTGTACGTATATCAGTCCTCCACCAGGAAGGGGTTGACAGAGTCTTTATTTCAAGCAATTCAGTTAATTGCAAGTCATCTCAATTAATTATTCAATAATCACTTAAATGTTTCAGAAGAATGATGGTGCAATTCAAAGAACACAAAGAATAGTTTTCCTTTGAGGAAGTACTACATGTTAATTTAAACAGAGCAACCTGCCATACATTGCTACATTACTGCAAGGTAATGATATGTGTTTGGCATTCGGTGATAAACTGTATTTGAGACGTGAACCAAGAACGTTTGGACCTTTTGAGGAATTTGGAAATTGCAAGAGAATTTGGAATTTGAATCAAATGGGATGGTTTCTACATCCAGTACACAAACTTGTTCAGGCCCAGAAATGCCGACAATCTTCAAAATATATGTCAGACAGTTGACTTGAACTATGTTTTCCTTTTTCAGTTGATCAGTGTTGGAATATTCTCTGAGCTTGTCTGTTCCTCCATTGAGTGTTGTAATGCACAGATGGTTTGTTCTGCTGTCTGCAGTCAACCTATTGTGCCAGTGTTCCATATGCATTCATCATGTGTTCTAGTTTATTGATGGTTTTGTGAATTCTCCCCTCCTGACTCTCAAGCCAATGGATTAAGCCATGTTGCACAGCGAGAGTCCTCCAATACTTCTTAAATGCACTGGAGCTGGGTGTAATTCAAATAGTACTCCGTACCACAATACACAAGTTCCCCCATCTGGTTTGTCTTGGTCTTATTGATAGAGAAAAAATTTTCCCATGCAAGGGCATCTCTCAGAAGTTATGTATAGCAAAATGGCCTGCTTGGACCAGGCTTTACCACCTCTAACACATGCTTCTAAAGATATGCTTGTAAATTTGGGTTATCCAGTTTTGGGCTATCATGCACTGAACATGTTGCAGTGGAATTGCATATTTTGAAATGCATGGTTTGATTACAATTATGCTTTTTGTTGGTAAGCTGTTGTATAAGCAGGATAATAACTAAGGTGTTGGGCATTAAGCAGTTTGCATGCCCAATGCAGTAGTAGTACATTCGACTCTTTCCCCGAGCAATTTCCCTGAGCTCAGAACATTGAATCTGTGTAATGCCCCTCGGTCATTATCCCGCTTATAACAACGGCTTACTAACAAAAAGCATATTTGTAATCAAAGCATGCATTTCAAAATATATATTTGCTTTATTGTGTTCATATTAGTTGAAGAAAGATTCTCTATTTTAATGTGTCTCTTTTTTTCCACGAACGTTAGATTAATAAATCGAGCCAAGTTCCAACACATGTATAGCCTTTGTAAGAAAAAAATAAGATTAAGCAGGCACGTGTCCGACAAGTAATCGATTCATCCATTATTCGTCCCCATCCCAAGTAAATAGTCATGTGTCTGAGCTGTTTGCCAAAATATTGTTGAAATTAGAAAGCCTACAAAGGAGACCTGGAAGATAATTACTGAAATTCAGGTTAAAGGCCTAGATTGTCACATTTATGTACAACACATTAGAGGAACGGTACATTGGTTTCTCCTGACATCACTCTCCTATGTTCTGCCAAGTGACGGCTTATTATTTGAGAATAAATAGCACTGCACTGCTTCTTGAAGTTTAGTGCCATTTTCCTAGCATACATACATTTTTTGGACCCATACATTACACTTGTTGGTTGCAGCAAATGTGTTTGTGTTCAGTTTTTAAGCCATCTAATCTATTGTCTTGAACTTGTTCAGGGTCCTGGCAAGCTGGCTAGGATGCTGGGTGTGCTTGAAAAATCACATGGTCAAAACATTTGAATAGATTCAAATTTGCATTTCACTTAAATGAATGAACAAATGCCCTGTTGTATTATAATATGCTTACCTTAATGTGCTCTTATGTAAGCAGGATCACTTTGTCTTCACGGGTAATGCCAGTCCTAACATTGCATACAGTTGCTTGGATACGTAATGGAGGGTTTAATTAAATGAGGAACTTTTGTGTTATTTTCAGGAGTGACCTTATTCAGAGGAGTCAGTGAAAGCCGTTTGCCTGTCAGCTTTAGATGCCAGAGTTAATCCGGGTCAATAAAATAAGGAGGCAGTGTAACTAAGGTCACAGTGAATATTAAATGTACATAGTCGCAAGGGGTGTGGCATTTTATGATTTTCTCCACACGATGGGAGGCGGATGTGTCCATGATTACTCAAGCACTGGTCTTATTTATGTCTTTTTTTTTTTTTTTATAAGCGGTGGGGGGGTGGGGTGGTTGGGGGTGGGCACTTAAAGCCCCCTTGTATAGCAGCAGACCCACTTAAAGATTTTTCTCCAGCTTTGCTTCACTCAGAACCCCAGGACAGGAATAAGTGAATGAACACCCAACAGATTTCCATCTCCTTTCCAATGATTAGCCGACTGATGGAGTAGTAGACTGATGGGCTACATTTTATTAGCTATTCCAGGAAACAAAGACATGTAAAAATAGACTAAAGATAGGCTGCATCTTAGAAATCATGACCTAAGATTGCAAAACATTTAGCCTTAAGCCTATACTTTTGTATCTCTTATGGGGATGGATGACACTGGTAATAACATATGAGGAATCGTGTAAGTAAATACTATGAATAAATAAGTGCACTGAATGCTGTTAACTATCTATCTCTTAACTCTGACGATGGTTCAAAATCAAAACATTTTTAATAGAAAGGCTACATATGCATACTGTTTGCAAGTGTGTGTGTGTGTGTGTGTGTACGTGCATGTGTGTATTGTGGTGGGAGGTTGCGGTTTATGTGTCATTTTGGCATTTTGGAGAACAAATAGAATAAACAGTCTGCTCGCGTTGCTGAATAGACTCTTAATGCAGTGTTTGTGCACACTGATTTCTGTACTTTGGCATGTGGGATGTTGGATGATTTCATTTCTTCACTAGTAGGGATTCAATTTGTGTCCCTAGATTTTGAGATTAAATTGGCATTTATCGAGAAATTACTCTAGTCTCAGCATTAGCTATTTCAGCAGTGTCCCAGCGAGGCAGGCCCCGATCGTATTAGAGCTGTGAAAATTTTTCATGATTGGATTTCACGCGGCTTGCTGGTTGCACGCGGGGTGTAACCGAATCACGCAGACTGTTTAGAGAGCTCATCGGCTTTCCCAAATCGCAAATGGAATTTACAGCGCACAACGTATTCGCCACACACCCTGCAGTCAACATTCACCACGTTTGTCCTCGGGAGGGACGTCTTTCAAGAATACTAATGGGACCAAACTAAGGTCACATGATTGGTCATTTGACAAAAAGCAAGAACAAAACAAAGTAACTGCTGAAGAAGCTGTAATGCTTATGCAATAAACACAGTGCACTGTTGTTAAGTTGGGCATTGACAGAATTTGATCAGAATTTGAATAAGAGCAAACTTTACCGTTAAGGAAGCTATATTCAATTCATGTTTTGAATAATTATATTTTATTTATTGGGCCTGTAAAGCTAGCTTTTTAAAATATAGTGGATCTAACACAGGAATTAACACACACAGGAACCGCACTGTGACAAAATGGCAAAGATCAGTTTGACTTTCTGCTTGAAGATACAGTATAAGAGACTCATCAAACAGGAGTTATAAATGGGTTGTTACGAACCTGGATGCTTATTGGTTGAGACTGCGTTCCACAGTGATTGTAAATCCACTACAGTAACAGTTATTCAGACAACCTGTTTGAAAACAGTATCACTCCGCACAGAACCCACTACTTACAAATACAATTCCGAAATGAATGACATTGTGTCATAAACGAATTGTTTCTATATGTTGTAACCTCGTCGTGAAAGCAATATGGCACTCAAGGCCGTGCTACATCCATGAATACGGTCACGGCTACGGGGGTGCTGTTCGGCGCGACGTGAAGCCCCTCGACGTGCCGCGTGGCTCAAATGAAACATTGCGGCCCGTGGAGCAGGATCAGCGGTAGCGCTGCCCCCAAGAGAGAAGGCTTTGTGAGTGGTAGCGTTTGAGCTGGCGGCGTGTTGCGGAGCGGTTTCACGTGACAGCGCCGAGCAGCTCGGCCAGGGGCCTGACGGCTGCTTAGTTTACTAGCGAATCCCACAAAGCAGGAGTCAGGTGACAGGACAGCTCGCTATCAGCGAGGTGCTATTCCCCCTGACCCTTTTCCCCTTCTTTCTGGGTTGAACATCTGCTCAGCTGTTCCTCATTAACACTTATGAATGACAGCATTAAAATAGCCTGGAAGCCCTGCTGGCTAATGAGATTTCATTGACAAGCCCAATCCATCTTTTTTGCCATTTGTCAAAGTACATCTTGCTCAAACGCAGGTACACAGTTGCTTTGGAAATGTTTCCTAACCTTTTGAGAAATTATAAAACCGCAGTGCACAACTAATTGCTTTATTTAAATGAGCACTAACAAGCCATTTTTCATATGTATCTGGGAACATTGTAGAGAATCATTTAAATACATATTTAAATATAATTATGATTATAATATTTTGATTTGTAAGTAGGCAAGTAGATGAGTTTAAAAACTCTGAGAAAAAGGCATGGATGTAGTTAAATTCAACTTTGATCCTTTTATTATATAAGGAAATCAGTGCATTTTAAAATCTCTTCCCTGAATTAAATACACATGCATAGTAACAGATTTTAATTGGTCTCTTTCATAAATACCTTGTGCAGGGAGTTTTATCCTCCCTGATGTAAATTCATCTTTTCAAGCTGAGATAAAAATCCCTTGAAAGAGTGTAAAGTTAGAGATTATTGACCAGGAATTTCAGTTCTTGAGTCGTGTACTCCCATAGGTTTTGTGTTTTTTTTCCCAGTTTGAAATCAAGTGCAGTGGATGTGAGTGAATCCCTAAGAATTAAGCTATCCATGGTGGCCAGAGATGTTCATGTAGTCTGTTATTGCATCATTGTGCACACGTGTTTTGCACCATTGCTTTGTTCAACTGAGTGATGTTTACTATCTGCACATTTCTTAAATAGACATTAAGAAAACTTCCATAATATCCAATTATTTATTTAGTTTTTTTGAGATTGCAACAGTCGCTTAACCACAGTGATCACTTAGTAACACTCAATTGTTAATGATAATGTTGTTAATGAATCACATATTTTAATTAATCGATTGAATATAGGAATCTTGTAGGGAACAATTTTTTTGTTAGTACCTCGTCATAGTGCATTAACTGTGGTGCTTTTTCGTTCAAGCTATAATATATTAGATTTTTTATTCATTTTGTTATTTTATTACATATCCTGGGGAAAAACACGTAGTCTCTAATCTAAACACTTGCACTGGACTTGAAGAAGACTAGGAAATGGAAAAATTCCTATCTATTTGTGGTCTGTATTGAAGCTAAATAGGTCCTTCCTCATGACCTGTCTAAAATATTTAAGTATTACATTTGTGTAATTGAACTCAGCATTTGTATTTGAGTTAATGTATATACCATTTGCCAAATCATCCAATGGAATGGCTCCTATCCTGTCATTAATCCAATTTTTGATTTTCTCTTGACTCTTTCCCCTGACTCCACTCGACATCGTTATGACCATTTTAGTTTTTTGTACAATAATTATGTCCCTGGCCTATGTATGACATTAACATAAATGAAAACACGTGGGCTTAAATTCACAACAATTATCCGTTATTCGCGAACTGGGAATGTACTGATAATTCCTGTTATTTCACATAATAGGAATGTGTTCAGGATTCAAGTTTTAGAAGAAAGGATTTAGCTTCTGTAATTGATTCTGGATGGAGAGCATGGAAATATTTTTTTTTGTGTTCCTCAGTCTGCAGCACCATGAAGGCTATGTCTGAATATGGCATTGTATCTGTATTTTCATGCTACGACAGTGATTACATACAGGATAGACTGTACTTTGCTTGAAGCCGTGTCAATGCTCTGGAGGAAAGGACAGGTACAGGACAGGTAGGCAGGAGCATTAGTTCTGTGCAGAAAGCATACAGTGTTGTGCCAAAAGATACAGTATGTCTCAAAAATGAACAGGATGCACAATAAGTTCTCAAGAATGTCCAACAAGACCATGTCGGTATTATTGTTAAATTTCCAGTTAATGTTTCTGTTGAGGTGGCATGATCACCTTTTCATTCCAAAAAACTGGATAAATTATAAGACATTATAAACAACAGATTACACCATTCTGGCATGGTAATCCAAACTCAGTTACCCTGTGTTACTGCCATTTCCGACCAGCTTTGTAGCAGTTTCAGTTGTTAGGCTACTTGCTGTTCCCACCACACACACCTCATAGTTTTTTGCTCTTTGAGTACACCGGTGTGAAGTGAAAACTGGATCTTGTCTGAAGGCTTCTGTATGTGCAAATTAGCTTAGCTTGCTAACTAATTACATCAGATAACATCGGGTGGCACGGTGGTGCAGTGGGCAGTACTGTCGCCTCACAGTAAGGGTAAAAGTCCTGGGTCTTTCTGAGTGGACTTGTTCTGCCCGTGTCCATGTGGGTTTCCTCCAGGTACTCTGGTTTCTTCCCACAGTCCAAAGACATGCATGCAGGCTAATTTAAGACTCTAAATTGCAAGAGAACGGTGAGTAAATGGTGTGTGTGCCCTCTCGCCTAATGCACGCTGGGATAGGCTCCCTAACCCCACAACCATGCCCAGGAATGTAAGGGTGTATAGATAATAGATGAATGGAACATCCAAATTAGAGTGCAAATTATAAAATGGAATAGAAAACTGAATTAGTTAACTGAATTTGATACAAAGCCCACCTCTGATCTATCAATCTCATGATAGATATCTGATGGAAATATGGATAAGTTTACTTTATAGGTTTATATTCACTTTCATAATTTTCACAAATCACATCTTCACATAACCAGACACTAAATAAGAGACTCTCATACACAATATATAAGCCTAATGAAATTTTATACATTAATATGAACATTAACAGCCATTTAACTGCCCTGCTATAGAGCACGGAATTGCTTGCGTCATGGCAATGTTTATGACAAATGTTTCGAGTGCTGCAAAATTTATGTTTCAGGAGGAAAAACATTGTTAGAGCTGTAAATTCTGGCTATTTTTCTTTCTTGAGAGAAAGAAGAATGTGATACGTATTTCAAATACATACGCAAAAGACTGCAACTGTTGCGGATTATGCTGAAATCATAGGGAAAGATCTGTACACACCTCCCCAGTTCCTCAGGTATTCATGTGGGTAGACAGATCCTGCTTACTCAGGTCTCTCTGCAGATTAAAGGATGTTTTATGCCTCTGAGCTGTTTATCTTCCTCCGCTCTTTCTCTCTTTTTTGTTTTCGCTTGTGTTTTCACCCCCCGGTTGCCACCTCTTCCTCTCAAAGGCGCTCGCCGTCCCACCGGGCGCGCTCGCTCGCGTTTTTGCTGACACCCCAGAAGAAAACGGGGGCCGCTGTCCCTCCCGCAGGATCGCCACTCAGCTGCTAGCGTTGTCTGGAGAGGGAGGGAGAGAGAGGCTGCATCTTCACGGTTCCGTTCCAGCCTCCAGACTGCTGGCCCCAAAGGGGCCCAAATATCTCTCCATAACTTTTTTTACAAGCGGCTAGATAAGCTAGTTCAGTTTGAATTCATATAGTCGGTCACATTGATGGGGATAATGAGTTAGATAGGATATATAGGAGTTGTACAGGCCACAAATGCTCAACCCTCTTATGGGTTTCATTGTTTGTACTCTGGGTTGTTTTAATATTGAATATTTAAGATAAAACCAAGGCACACTTGGTAAGTACCTGTTCAATTTCAGGTGGTCACTTAAGTAAAATGACAGCAAGCTTGATGAATTAGTGCATTCAGACATGCGTTGGGCCCTGGAAACTATGACAGGAGGATTGAACATAAAGTGTTTTACTTTGTCTGCTTCCTCTGTATATTTTTCAAGAACAGAAAATGTGTAATGGAGTGGCTATGGCCAGCATTCCACCACCTGAAGCTAGCCATGTGATGATAATCATTAATACATTACGTTTTTTGGACAGTTAGTAAAATGCTTTATAATGTTACATGAACTTGACATGAGTTTGGTGTTCTACTATTCCAGTTTGTTTATTACCTCAACTGTAACCTGCTCAACCCATTGTATTTGCTGTGATAGATCCCTTATTACATTTCTGCTACATTACATTCTACCGCTGCTTTATGCTAGGCCAGCCAGTGGAGGATGGGCCCCCCCTCTATAGCTGGGTCCCCTATCAAGTTTTTTCTCGCCACTGTTTGAGGGTTTCTCCCCCCTCTGGGAGTTTTGTTTTTACCTCATGTGCTTGCTATTTGGGGGTTCAGGCCTGGTTTTTTATTTTTTTGCTCTGTTTTCTGCTACACTGTAAAACATCTTTGCGACAGTTTTCTGTTAGAAGCACTATACAAATAAAATTGATTTGATTTTATTGAATGTCAACCTGTTTAGGCTGAGTACTGGAGTTGTGCTGTTCATTACTATAAATGGGTTGGCTGAAATATTGGTAGTGCATTATCCATCACATGTATTAGAGTCAAGAGTATGAACATTAGCATAAGGTGCTAAAGCATGCAGATACAAACGTATCAAATATTTTTTTCAGTGGGAATCCATTTCCACGGGGAGGTGGTTGCAGCAACTGCAGCTTCATCTGTTTAGATCAATTTTAATATGGATTAGGATTTTATTCCAAATTTAGAATTAACCTTTAATAAATAAATCAAGTTCGGTACTTATATTGATGTCTGAGCGTTCCTGTTCAAGCCTGGTAAATGTAGCACCCCACCCTACAGTTTCACTTTAAGCTTGCTCTGTGACTACCCAGAGCCTTTAATTTTGGTGAGTAGAGAATCTCTTAAAAAGTTTCTTTTTTCCCACAGACAGATAGACATATTTAGAATGTATCAATGTGCACACATGGAGACAATTTCATTGTTTAGAATTGGATGAAAAGCTGCACTTGATCTTTCAAAGTGAAACCTATTTTCATAATAGTTTTTTACTCAATTCAATGATGGCACCCTTTGTATAGTGCATGTTAGTCCATATTTCTTGGCTATATTTTATATATCGATTCGAAAACGTGTATGTGAGATACAACTGGAAAAAATATTTAAAGCCATCCCTTTACATTTCGGGAACCTACATGGCTTTGCACTTAAAGCTTTTGTGATTCTCACTTTAAACACAAGATTTCCATTTTGAAGTTTAATGCTGTATAACACTGCCTTCTATCTAAATGTCTTCTTTATTTTGAATGTTACATTTAATTTTCTTTTACAGTGTAGATCATTACATCCATGAATGTTATATACTGCATTGTTATTATATATGTATATGAGATTGTTGCAGAAAACAGAATAAGTTCTCTAAAAAGTCATTTTACTTCTTTTTTTAAGGCATGATGCAGATCCTTATATAAAGACTTTTTTCAGATAAATAAAACATGAACTTCAACCATCTGTAAACAAAGATAATGAGATTCAGATGCTGCAATAGGAAAGAAATCTGAAAGGCGCTAAAGTATGATTAATTGCAGGCTCTTCTAAATATGTATTTGCAATCTGTGTTGACCAGGTCAGGGCAACATTAGAGCTGCATGTCCATTTCTTTCACTGGTATTAACATAGACACAGCATGCACTCTGAAAATACCATGTTCAGGAGATTTTTTATGCAGGAATTGTGTCTGTTTCTAGATGAAAATAATTGGCTGATCCACTTTCATTTCCTCTCGGGTACTCGTGTGTACCTGCTACTCAGTTTTAGGACTTCTGTACCTCCTCCTGTTCTCCTCTGCTGATGCTTCAAAGAGACCACAGTTAAGACACAGCTGGCTCACAGTTTTTGAAAACACACCAGATTTCCAAGTTCATAAAGTGCAAGCACTTCACATGGCATTGCTTTTAAAATCACACGAGCAGAGCAAATTATGGAGACAAAAAGCATAGTGTAGCATTTCATCTTTAATTGCCTGGATATTCCCAGCATAATATCCCCTGTCCCAGTAGGAATCATATTACACTTTCATAGTAAAAAAAAAACAAAAAACACACACAGGTAGACAAGGCTAGCCAATAATGTAAATGATTTAAGTAGTCTTGATATGCACACTGTTTCATTCTCTCACAATGGGACGTTTTCTAAAACATTGCTCAGTTAGAACATCTTTGTGGATCATAGGCTTAAAGGGCTATCGGAAGGTGTCAGTGTGGGTGAGAAATGTTAAGTAAATGAAGGGCTTTCCTTTCATTCACAAAGCTGAGGTAATGGACTGCAGTAAGGAAATATATCTGGCTGAAGTTCAAATGCTTTTTTTTTTCAATACCATGAATGCACTGATTGTAGGCACTGCAACCTGAGAAGGAACTGAGAATGTTTATTTACAGTGCTAGGTTTTGCGGTTTTAGGCCAAAGGTAAGGCACATTTGTTTTTTGACCCCTCTTGCCGCCGCCACCACCACCACCACCATTTTGAGTGCCCTGTACACATTACACATGAAAGCTCTGCTTCTTCATACATTCCTGACATCAATCAGTTGTTCGGAGGAGCCACTTTGAGAAGGTTTCCGTATATTTATGCATCTGTCAGAATTCCTCCTCCACCCAGTTGAGTCGTGTTTGCCGGGGTAATCTTTTTTTAGCTAGAGAGGAACACCACAACAAAGTAGGATGTGAGGAACGTCAGTCAACAAGGACACTTTATCCCTGGGTTTTAGAAAACCTGGATCAGCAGTCACTCTTAATAATAGTATCTTGATCTTGCAGTACAAGCCGCCTGCAAATACGGCCTGGCTAGATAACTCTGTAATTCACTCCCAAGGTTCCAGCTGCCAGTGTCTGACAGATGTGACTACAAAGGCCTCTCCCCGCTGAAAGACTCAGTTGTGGAGAAAATTACTTTGTAACTTTTTTGAAACTGAATGACATGCCTGTCAGAGGCTGATGAAAATAGTCAGACTGAGGTTTTAGTTTTGTCACACCATGTTTAAAGGACAGTCTCTGAGTTAATGCATTCCAAAGCCCAATAAAATTATTGGTTTTCAAAGCTTAATTGTGACCCAGCTATCGATTTGGTTACTGATGTTTGACTGTCAGGAAGCATGTGTCTCATTTCGCCTGGGTCATAATTAAGGACAAAGCTTATCCTTCATGTGTTCCTCCTTAATGCCACTTAATACCAATGCAGTACATTAATATAGACCACCCCATCAAAGAAATAAACTAATAAATAAAGATTTCCCCCCTTTTAGTAATTATGGGAATTCCCTCTGTAAATAAAGTCTGTGAAACAGATCAGGATCACATATTTCGAATGGAGGATTTTTATAAAACAGCCTGCAATGAAGCTTTAGTTTACAATTTTATCTTTGCGTTCGTTTCACATAATGGCCAACAAATGTAAAATAAATAAATAAATAAATAAACTAGACAGTTCTACATAATCCAACTTTCTTTTTTTTCACGCTGTGACAAAACCAAACACTTGCACAAGAAGGTTTAAAAAAAAAAAAAAAAATTGAAAAGATTAGTGTAGGATTGGGGAAGGATTGCAACTTTTCAAGGCAACACATAATACTATATTGTGTTCAATATTGAAATTTATAATGTTATTAAGTTAAGTTTCTTGTTTCCTGTTTATTTCACATGCAGTTCAGTTCTGCGATTTATGAATTTCAGTAGAGCAAAATGTCATTATTTAATGGGATTCGTGATTTGCGCACGAACGATCAGAAGCCCTCCTCCGAAACGGTCTCGGGTTCCGAGGATGAAGTCACGTCTAAGTTGAGGCGCGGGGGGTTAAAGGTGGCGGTCTTGCGAACGCGGCTGTGCGTGCGCAAATAGAATTCCACGGCGAAAGTGTCAACAAGGCAGCGCGGCGGATATGGGAGAGCCGCGGGCACCTGTGGGGGCCAGACAGGGGTGTCAGCGGTAATTAGCGGGTTTCCTGAATCGCTAAAGGACACAGGCCACATGCGAGGCGAGGAGGACAAATGCGCGGCCTGCGATTGGTCGCCAGAAAGGCAGAACCCGAATGTGTTGAAAGGGAGCAGATTTAAACAGGCCCGGCACCCTCGTTTTCTCCGGTATGCAGTATACACAGAAGTACTCCGTCTTCTCCGCGGGGTTTTGTAATTGTGTTTCCGCCCCAGGATTTATTTTCAGCGATATAGCCACTTAAGCATTCCCACTTCCTGTATTAGATGAGCGTTTCCTCGAAGGACCTTATATAGTAGGTGCATTTGTTGCATCGCTTTACACACTGATTGATAAATAAGGGTTAACAAGAAAGGTCAGCATTTGGCACAGTGAATGCTGCTTCAAAGCTAACCTCAAATGAAGCGAAAGTGCGTTTTGAAAAACTTCAAAATGCTAAAGCAACAGCTTAGTTACGAACAATGCAGGTATAAGGCCCACACTGATTCGCAAGTATGAACAAGGTCAATAAGTAAAACATCACTGGCATCAAAGAAAAAAAAGTTGAAGTATTCTGTCCCTGTAAGGCTATGAGGTTATGGTGAGGGTATGGAGTGACAGAACTGAGGCAGAATTATTGAGAGTCCTGAAAGATGTCAGGCGCTGTGTGAGGTGGTGAGAGAGACGCCTTGGTAATTTATTACTGCGGAGTAAGCACATGAGTTTGGAATAAGATTTACGCTGCAAAAGTGCAAATGCCTTAAGACTGCAGAGGTCGTGCTAGCACTGCCCCTAGCGCACATGGGGTGGGGGGGGTTACATTGATAAGATCCTCAGATAACACAGCTGAATTTTGGAAACTATTTCTGAAAATAAATAGAACTATAGATCCAGATAGGGGGAAAATAAAAACAAAAGTCATAACGTAACATTTTTTTTATTGTATTTACGAGCAAACGATCCAGATACAAATGACCATATATACTTATTTTACAAGTAGTTTGTGAATTATTTGCCTTGTGCAGTAATCATTGTGCACTGCAAAAAGCATTGTAGCTGTTCATTTCCTTTATGCACATGCTGGTGAGAAAAGTAGATCATTCATTTTGATGTTTTCATTCTTTTGTTTCTCATTTGTTGCTGTGCCAGTAATGGAAATCACTGAAGGAAATGTCCCATCTTGCATATTGATGCTGTCCTCACATGCTTTCTACTGTCCAGCAGTTATGGCCTTGCTGGTATCCTGAAAGGGGTTATGGGACATTTACCAGGCACAAGGAGGCAACAAATGTCCTTCTGCATAATTTTAAAATGATTTCTAACCAGGATTGGCTAAGCCAGGCTGGAGCAAGTCAATTACACAAAAAGAAAGACATAAAAATGCATATCAATTCACCATAAAATTAGTTAAAATCAATATAATAAATATGACAACAAGTCTAGCCAGATAGACATGACAAGGAGATTGCCACTTGATCCTTAATCATAGGTTTAAAAACACCAAAAGAGACCAGCTCAGCAAGTTCCAAATAATTGTATAATACATTCCAGGTAGAGGGAGCAGAATATATGAATGCCCTTTTCCCCCACCTCTGTATGCACACTGGGGACAGACAACAGGAATAAATCCTGAGAACAAAGACAATGACCTCCAGCACTTTTTTGCAAGATGTAGCTGTAGTACATAGGATGGCAGGAGACTGAGAATTGCCTTGTAAATTAAAATGCACCAGTGATTTAGTCTATGAGTGGCTTGTGCAGGCCAGCCAACCTGAGCTTACAGATTGCAATGGGCGTGTGAGTGCCTTACATTCGGTGTATGAATCTTAAAGCTCCATTATATCAAGTATCAAGGGTTCAGTCAAGGGTTCAAAGACAATGGGTGGATGCAAGTAAATAAAAAAAACATCGCCACAGTCAAGTATAGAGATTAAAAGTTGTGGCTACATTGCTTTGGAAGCTAAACAAAGACAAGCAAGCCTTGTTCAGCTTCAGTCTCAGTCTAAGCTGCTGAATACGTGGCAGAGAGTCATCAATGCCAAGGAATTTGATGAGACAGATTCAATCTCAATACCTGGGAGGTTTGCTGGCCATTTTTCTTGACTTGGAACGCACCACAAGTTTAGTTTTGTTAGCACTGAGGTTACGTTTCAATTTAATGTATATTACACAATATCAAACGCAGTATGAAGGATTTCAAATAAATAATTTGGTTGCACTGGGTTGTACATAAGGGGAAGAGACAGAATCAAACAGTGAGCCAGAAGATACAGAATGCACTTTTATAGTTTAGCATTTTAGATTGAGCATGAACAGCAACTAGATCCTGCATTACACAAGTAAGTCACTACAGTTACTATATACAGACACTGATTTAATGTCTTTCCTAAAAGTGCTTGGATCATTTAGATTTTGAGTAAATTCAGACAGTGATGAAGGCACCTTCGGTGTGACAGATGTTTGCCAGCATCGCATCCCGCCCCTCTGTTGGCAGACAGTTGGCCGTGCTTGACGCCCAACTGAGAACCTTTCGAAGGACAGACTGTTGTCTGTTCAGAGGGGCGGTGGCTACCCCGAATTAAGTGGACACAGGAGACGCTGACATCATTAAACACTTTCACTTCCTGTTTTGTGAAAGACATATCTGAGCCATTTGCACTGGTTTTTGCACATATATTATGCTCCTCAATGTAAATAATTTCACATTTTGTTGATTTAGTAGGGAGAAGCAAAAGATATGAAGGTGATTTTCTCTATATGCAGATGAAGATTGAAGGGTTTTATTGAAAATCATCTATGAATAGGAAATGTCAAGACAACTGGAGTGTGCTGAAAAGGGATTTCATTTCTGCATGTGTACACAAACAATTTGGAATTGGCATGCAAACAGAATAATTTAATGCATTATTTTGGCTGGGTGGTTTCAGTGGTGCTTTTTTGTGATAAAGTGTGTGTGTGTGCCAGAAACATTAGCATTTCCAAATAAGCTATACTTATTGATTCATGATGTAAAGTCAAAAGTTACATAGTTCTCTGTAACTAATCAATTGATTCATTTTAAATAATGATGCCATACTATAGATTCACAGATTTGGCAGTGAATGAGGACAAGGTGCTTTAGCCTTGTGGGCTATAGACGTTCATATGTTGGAACTAAATTTTATCTTTGTTCAAGACTTACACAATGTTATTTGATTTAGCGCAGATTAAAAATAAATGTATTATATCACACTCTAAAGAAGGCTTTGTAGCTGAAACGCAATTCACTTTGTATAATTTGAGTGCCTATAACATAAAACATCAAGTGTACTGCAAGTAATCAGATTTTGTAAATCTGTTTGTTGAATGTGCCACCTTGTTCTTTTTTTTGCGAACATCAACCTTTCAGATGTATCATATGGTTTTTTCAGAGTTGTCACAAACACTCACAGAAATCCTCCATAACATAACAGTAATTTACACTTTGTTAGGTCATAGTCAATGCACCTGGGAGGGGGCATGAGTAGGCCATGGTTTCAAGGGTTAGTACTGCATAAGCTACTGAGATACTCACCAAGTGCCAATAGGCTACCAGTTGTCATTAGTGAAAGAAGCAATGCTCTTCTTGAATCAGCAATAGCTCTCCTATAGCATGATGTGTCTGACACTGTGTAAAACTTGTCTTGCAAGTGCATTGTATTTGAGCCAACACTCCACGGTATTCCCTGCATAGATGCAGACAGCCTAGTCCTGACATTAGAGCGGGTTACAAACAATGATGTTATTTGTGTGACAGCCAGGCTGGAGGTACAACAAGCTTAGATGCCTCTGCAGCCCTTGAGCCTGGCTCAAACAGTGACACGTTGAGGAATAAAGTAAATGTCCCTCAGGGTGTGTTGTAATTTCAATAGCTTCAAAGGAGCCTATGTGAAGACCGGATGGCCTTGATTTCCTCATTCCGTAAGCCTAATTCTTTGGGGAGAGAGATCTATGGCGGACAGAACACTTGTTGACAGTGGACATATTAGGATTAAGGCACAGTGCACATTTCCCGTGAAGGATAAAAAAACAGACCTGTAGTGAATTCACAGGCACAATTGGTACAACCGGCTTTGTATGAGATCAAATGCTCACAATGCAGTAATAAAAGGTAATGCAATCTCCTTTTTTATTGTGTCAGGACAATAGAACATAGAATGAACTGTCCAACAAATTAAGTTAGCGCAGAAGATGATACTCTTATAAGGCTAGATTGTTTCTTAAATAGTATTAAAAAATCATAAATTCAGTGTTCAGCAGCTATGCTGACCAGCTACAAACCTAAAGGTAATAAATATTTGAAACCAAACGTGGAATTTACTGCACCTGCAATAACCACTACAAACCTGTAATAAGCAACAGATGTAAGAACAATTATTGACTTCATTACCCCTATATCCTTTTCTTTATACCCAAGCTAATATATTTTCTTGATTTAGCACTTTTTAAAAACTAAAGTAAAAGGTGCTTTCTGGGAGAAAAAAAAGCCTCTCACAATTTGGGTAATTTAATACGGAATTATACTGGTCACCACAGTTAATATTACTGAATGATGACTCGTGTCTGAGTCTAAGCGTAACTCAGAGGTGGCTGTTGTTCCTAAGCCTAATAGTTACTAAAAATAAGATTGCGGAGGTGGATACCTTCAAAATTTTTATCAATGCACCAGTTGTGCCCATCGTTAGTAGACCACCTAACTATGGAATTTTCCATGGCACTAATAAATCGTGCTAGTCGGAGGGACGCTGAGACCTGGAAGGAAGCATTAGGTGTTGGCAAAATGGGAATGGGGTCAGCTTACTGGCAGCTAGCAGGTACTGTCCATCTCAATATTAGCTCGATATGAAGGATCCTATTATTATTACGCATGGTTATACATAATTTGTGGATTTTTGGAGGTTTGGGAATATGATTGCTTGCAGAAATGTAAAAGCCCGACCGCCCATCTGTGGGTAAAGGAGTCAGTAATTGCGCATCACTCTGCCTGGTTGCAGGCTACAATCAGCACTGGCATGGCCAAGATACCTAAATGCAAGACTCATCCATGCACTGTAACAATACCTTAACACGATGAGCCACCCAGCAGCCTCCACTAACACTTATTTTAAACCACATGTGAGCTTGTGGAATTGAGCAAATCCATCATAACAGCAACATGCAGCAAAATGTAGTACGACTGCAAAAGACTGGGGTCCCTCCCCAGTGTGCATATTGGGCATATGCCGGTCTAGGTGATAGAAAGGTTAATATTTGACGTAGGTTTCTGAGCTGAAATGCTTTACTTGGTAATGTGTGAATGAAACACAATGGCAGCACTGTTTAGGTCTATTTACTTTAACTCCCTTCCTGCCCTAATCATCCTCCCCTTTTTGCTGAAAAATTGGGTCAAGGAAAAGTCATGTTTGAAACAATTAACCCATGCGACCCCATTGTTAGCATTAAATTGTATTTTTCTTTATTTATTTTTTAAATAGGAAACTGAGGTCATCGCATTTTACTCAAACGCAGGCTTCGAAGACCAGGCTTCCTAGCATTTAAGAGATCCTTTGTAATCACATTGATTCTGTTTTCGAAGGCAGATGAAACAAATGGATGTTTAAAAAAAAATTGTCAGAACTCTGATTGAGGTTTCTCTATTTGGGAGAATTATAAATTGGTCCTACATCTGTACAATGAACGAAGGCCATCAACAATGAAGTGGAGGGATGCAGTTGCCAAACTACCTTTCAGTCAGGGGTGGTAGAGCCTAAACACTTCAACTGTATTTATGCCGCATCCTCTTCAAGACAAGAAAAACTTCAAAGTGGCCATGATTTAAGAATAAATAAAGGCAATGTGACCTTCATAATCAATAACATGCATCACATTCAACAGAAATAAAAACATGCATGTCTTAGTTTTTACTTTATTTATTTATTATTATTATTATTTTTTTTTTAACTTCAGGATGTTCAGCAGTAGTATCAGCTTAAAAGAAACAGTCATTGTGTGTGTGTGTGTGTGTGTGGTGGGGTGAATTAGGGTGAAGTATTTCTTTAAATACGTGGTGCCACATCATACTGTGATTCCCTCTTCACTGAGACTGCCCCCCTCCACCCCAAAAAATTTAAATGTCACCTGGGAAAAATAGTGTAGTGTGCAGTTAGTCATAAAAAATGGTTTCTCTGGCTCATAAAATGATAAAATTTGCAACAGTAAGAGTTCACTTTGATCTCCATGCCAGCAAAGCCCTCCTCCTCATCAGGATTCTGTGGTCTGTCTCGGTCCCTTATTTTCCTTTCCTTGCCCACCATCTCACCCGAGAAGGCTGGGTTTTTTCCCCTCCGGCTCTTAATCGTGTCCTCGGTGAACTGGCCTGCCATTCGCCGTGTAGCTGACTTTCCCATTATGTGTTCTTGTTTAGTTGAGTGCAAGTGGGCGGGGCCCAGCTCCCGCCGCATCAAAACCATGTGTGCGGTAGCGCACGCGAATCCGCCCCGCCACGCATTTAAAAACGCGCCTTTTACATTAACCGTTATGCGCTTTGTGAGCCGCCGAGCTTTACCTACGGTAAATAGGCGGTAATTAAAATCGTACCGTGGCCACGAGAACTCCTGCACTTGCGGCAGAGGAGGTTTAGGCGCTCCCAGGTGATGGAACCCAGCCAGCGTGCGCTGTCAAAAACAAAACAACGAGAGCCGTCAGTCAAGCGCAGTGAGATTAAAAGGCCCATAAAAAACGCATCAGAGACATCTAGGGTGAAGCAACTGAAGAACGGGCTGTTTATATAACTTACGTAGCACACACAGCGTTCTGTCTTGCGAACCGGGTTTGTTTGCAGTGCATGGCATTCGAATACTGCCCTGAGGGTCTGGATTTGGATTAATATACCGCACGCTGTACGTTTGCGATCTCCGCAGAGCAAGAATAGTCTTGCTGCAGCTTACATATCCAGACACTGTGTCTTTTCTGTTGTACAGTATACATTGCTTGTACTCATTGCCAAAAGCGTCCTATTCAGTTGAAAAATGTGGTTACTTGAAACTAAAGTTGTGTGTCTGAGTTGTGATGTGTCTGAATTTCACGCCACATCACAGTTTACCACACAGCTGGTAACAAAAAACCACTGTCTGCTGTCAAAACACTGCTTTGACTAATGTTGAACACAGTAGGAATGCCATTGTATTATTTCTTGGACATGTTGTACACGTCTTTTTATTAAATGAAATAAAGGATGTTTACACTGAATGAAATGCAGTAACATCTGTTTGATCGAGTCATGTAAGTTGAACAAATCAGCAATAATGATTTGGCAGCTTGGTTTTTTTCCAGAGGTAATGTCTCTGCTTGAACTGAAATGTTAATGCCAGACTAAAGCCTCTGCATTAACTATTATTTGATTTGAATAGTTGTCTTTGGTTTAATAAGTAGCCAAAATCAGCTAGACTCCCGCTAGTCATTATTTCTTTACTTCTGTACAGTACCTTGAAACAGGTTTAATGTCTGCTAAGTCTAATGCCTGCTAGCAGAGCAGTTTGGTAGTTTGAGACTGAAATAAACGGAACTAATCAGTGTACATTTTATATTGTTATTTTTAAAGTATATATTTATCTTTATGGGAATTATTGAACACCTCAGTGTCCTTTGTGAGGGTAGTCTTGTATTTCATGTAAAACTTGTGTAAAAAAAGTGTAAAACTTGCATGTTTTAAATGAGTCATTTTAACAGCTTTTCTTGGACGGCTCATGAAAAGGCTTGATAATGTTTATGATGCAGTGCCGGGGGATCTTAATAATTGTTCAGGGGAAAGGAGCAGAGGGGCATGCGGGGGAAGGGGGAAGGGGTGGGTGGATCAGGTGGGATTGTTCAGTGTTGCCTAATTGTGGCGCGCAGCAATTTGGCAGTTATTGGCAGTATTTCTGCTCAAGGTGACCGATGTTGATGAAAAGTGCGGGAGAGGGGCGCGTGCGATTTAAAACCAGGGCACGGAATTCCCAGGGCGGCGCTGCGGGGAGCTTGTTAAATGGCCCGGGCCGCGCCCCGGTTTTTACTGCCTCTTACAGGCGGCGCGCGTTCTGATTTGAGCCACTTGGAGGGCCTGGCTAAAGGCGGCGAGGCTTCCCTGTTGATAGAAGCAATCAGTTTCTCTAGGTGGAAGGGCTCTTAAAGGGGGGGTTTATTTACCAGGGACAGCAATTAGGAAACTGAGCCTGGGCACTGAGAGTGACCTGAGGTAACGTGCCTGGACAACCTGTGAAGTTCTGCATGAGGGCAGTGAAACGCTTCCAGGAAGAGATGTCCATGATTATCTGAATTAAAAGTCCAGTGTCAGTTGGTCTCGCTGTTATGGTTTGGCCATTAGTCATGTGGCAGCTTATGCAATATATAAATAAATGAATAATAAACCTCAAACCTGGCTTCTGGTTTCTGGCTTCCAGTTGTCAGCAACCAACAGGATTAACATCCACATGGCTGTCTGTCATAAGTATTTATAAACAAGCTTAACCACTTGTAAACTGGAAAAAAGCAGTTTTATTGTTGTGATGCACCATATTTCCTATGGGCAATCACTGTGGCGATAATAAGAGACTATGGATGTTTCATAATAACATTATAAACATAACTGTGGTTTGGTGAATATCCCTTAGGCTTCTCATTTTGTCATGTCCTGTAATACTGTACATCCCATTACCTTCTGTCTGTAAACAGCTGTGTCTTGCCACAGTGTGCAGATTCTAAGCCCATTTCAGGTGGAGGTACAGTATGGCATCATGTTTAGTCTAGTTGCTGTGCTAGTTTGAATAAAGTAAGGCTGTACACATTTTTATTGTCACTGGAAATGAAGTTGACAGATGTAAAAAAAAAAAAAGAAGAAACTTAAAGAAGAGAAAAAAAGTTAAACCCGCAATGTTCTTTAAAGTACGAGTATAGCAAAACCCTTCACAGTAGATTAAATGAACCTTAAAAGAATTAATTTAGTCACCCCTTCACTGTGCTAGCCAGTGGGCATTTTTATGAGGTAATTTGTTTTGTTTTCTTTTTTTCTCTCTTTTTAAGGAGTGCAGGATTCCCAGCATGAGAAAGTTCTCACAGTGTCAGGAGCTGGAACTGTTCACAGCCCGGACTTTCCCCATACCTACCCTCGCAACAAAGTTCTAGTCTGGAGACTCGTGGCTGCTCAAGGAAACATGCGGATACAATTAACCTTTGATGAAAGATTTGGTCTCGAGGACCCAGAAGACGGGATATGCAAGTAAGCGCAAGGAAGGAATTTGTATCTTGGAGTCATAATTCACTGGAAATCAGAATTTGCTCATAGTACAATGCCCACTTAAATAAATCACTAACAATAATGATGATGCTGACTATTATTATTAGTTGGAGTAGTAGTAGTGGTAGTAGTAGTAGCAGCAGTAGTAGTGTGGTATTTTAGTATTGTGGTCGAAGTTATGCAGTATATGTGCAATTACCAAAACATTCTAATAAAATGTATATTTCAAGAGTATGGACTAATGTGGACCAACATTCAATGGGAGCATGCCTGTTACTGTTTTTTATCCTTTCAGGCCTTCTGAGCTTCATTGTTGCCCATTTTTACATTGCCTTTGCCATGAAATACAGGCAAATATGAATGATCCTCCAGTCATCATTTTTGTTTTCTGGGCACTGTTGCTGGACAGAAGTGCCTTGCCACACTCAACACAAATGTCATTCCAAGAATGTTAATTTCTGGACGACCACATCAGTGTTGGTTTTAGCCCCCAGCTAATGTTCCAAACGTGTTCATTTCTGGAGGACCATGCTCAGTGTTGCTTTTAGCTCCCAGCTAATGTTCCAAACATGTTCATTTCTGGAGGACCGTGCTCAGTGTTGCTTTTATAGCTCCCAGCTAATGTTCCAAACATGTTTGTTTCTGGAGGACCATACTTAGTGTTGGTTTTAGCTCCCAGCTAATGTTCCAAACGTGTTCATTTCTGAACAACCACACTCCGTGTTGGTTTTAGCTCCCGGCTCGTATTCCAAACACGTCGGTGTCTGGATGACCACGCTCGATGTTGGTTTTAGCTCCCAGCTCGCTCCAGCTGCGCGGCAAGTGCGGAGCGCCGGCCTACATCGCACCCGTGAAATTCACACCGCCGTCGCTTTCGAACACGTCATACATCATGTTTAACCTGGCCGATACCCGCGCACCCAAGCGCGCGGCCTTGCGCGTGTAGGAGTGGCCGCCGTGAGCAGAACAGAGTTGTCAGCATCAAGGCCAGTTATACCCGGGGAGCCCTATGCACTCCCTCAATGCATCACAATATTGCTGTGTAGACACTCGCAACCCCCTCCCTCCGCCCCCCCCACTCTGTAATGCCCTCCTTGTAATTGACGTGCACTTGCTGTAACAAGCCTGGTGAATCCCCCTCAGCCCCCCCCGTGAATGCATTCTCTGTGCTGTCTCCCTCGCAAAGGAAAGTCAATGAGCGCAGTCAGCCGCAGCGGTGATTGACAGCCGCTTGGCAAGTGCTGCCGCATTCAAGACCGCACAGGTAATCTTGGAATTAGAGCCACAGAGGCAAATTGAAACATTAGGGAGAAAGCATAGAGCCGGCTTTTTTTTTTTTTCATGCCCTCAGTAACATTCTTACATGTATAGGTACATGCATGAAAAAAACGTCTCTTAGTACTGAGTTATCTGAAGCAGCATTTGCATATCGGTGATGATAATCAACCCTGGTCACCCACACATACAAACACCACTAAAGCACAAATGCGCAGTTTGAACACACACACGCAAACAGAAACATGCGCGCACACACACACACACGTACACCTGCACACACACACATGCACACACACAGGCACAGCACACACACAAGCACAAACACAAGCACACACACAGGCACAGCACAAACACAAGCACACACACACATACAAATGGAAGCACACACACACACACCACACTTGCTTTGACTCGGTGGCACGGCAGCAATCTGCCGGCACTGCCCCCTCCCACGACACCGCACCCCCTGCTCTCTCCTGCACGCTGAATGTAGGTGGAAATAATGTGATGTGAAACACTCACGGAATGGTGCATTGCTAGGTCCTGTGGCTTCATTACAGTGAAACAAGTCAATAACTAGGATACCGCCATCTGCTGACTTTAGATAAACACTGGTGGCCCCAAATAAATGAATAAAACTGCAAAGCAGGACAGTGCTAAAAATGCATTCACCGAAATCCCTCAGAGGATTGGACTGAAGTGCCTTGTTTCCGTTAAGCTGCATATACACAGGCCTGAAAATGAAGGGGTAATCACAGTAATCACTAGATTCACCTTTGTGTAAAGATGTGTCATTTTCACCATTTTATTTCAGAAAATAAAATATAGACTTTGGGTGACCTTGGGTGAATGTAGATGAAAATAACAAGTGCTTTCTTGCAAGAAATTCAAACACTGGAAGGCTAGTACGGATATGTATTGCTGATATCTCAATTTCATCTTCTTGCTATTAATTATATATGTTTGTGAATAATTTTAAGGTAAAGTCGAGAATTATCTTACAGAATAGTCATGAGTGCAGTATGTAGAATGTTCCAATTAATTACACTATTGTGGTAAAATATAGTTTTATTCTTTCCTGAAGAGGCATGCAAGTAATATCTTGGTGGGAATTTGAAGGATGAATGGGTGTTTACATGCATACTGATATTTTGATATTATTCTGAATAAGACAATATCCCAAATACAATATGGGTCATGTAGACAGAATATTCTACCCCGAATATTAAATACCCAAATAAGGCCTTAATCCCAAAATGACAAATTCCAATTAAGATGTGGAGCATACCAATATTATTTGGGCATATATACAGCTTATTCAGAATACCCGACTCAGTTAAGAACAGTTTGCAGCATATATGGTCTGAGAGTGTTGTATATGGTCAGCACTGCTGTTACTAGGTTACCGCTTGCATTTTAATATGGGCCAGACAGCTAGCAGTTTGTAGGACACTAGGAAGGAAGGCCCTGCAAAGAAAACACAACATTTTTGGATGGAAGGAGAAATTATCGTACTTCTAAAAATTTGAAAGATAAATACAGAGCGTAATGGGAACATTATGTGGCCATGTTAATCGGATTATACGTGGCTGCACATAAACAGGAATATTAAAAGAACTTTCATTTGTTAGTAGCCATGTAAGCAGCTTATTTGGAACATTGTCTTATTCAGAACAATAGCAATAAACAGAAGATTGTGTGCTTGTAAACACAGTCAGTGTAAGCTGGGTGGTATATGTGGATGCTGGAAATGGTGAGATGGTAAACAGAGACAGAATGTGTGAAAATGTGAAATAATTGAGCTGGGGAATTAATCTCCTGCTGCATTATTTACGTGCCAGCTGCTGCCAACAACAAGGTGAGAATTGGTGGAAGTGTTCAGCTTATTGGCTTTCATTGGCTAAAACAACTTCCTGAATCAGTCATCTGCTTCTCTGTAGACAAAGCAACCAGAAGAGGGTATCACTTTGGAAGAAAGGGGGTAGAAGAATAATATCATTATCTAATATGTCACTGTGATGGTTCTTGTTGTGGTCCTGGTCCAAATCACAGTTAAATTTGAAGAATGGAATGTCCCCATGCATTTATTCTATCCATTTAATTCTTACAGCACATGTTCCACTGCACTGTTTGTATTGAAAACAGTTTGAAATTTAAAATACTGGACCTTGCAGAATGAAAACAGTCTCACTGAAGATACATATCAGCATTGGTATGTTTGAATGACATATACATTAATTTAAGCAGCAATCCAAGGAGCAGCCCCAGTCTTGGCAAAAGTCTGAGACTTTTATTGAAGACTCCATGACTGCAAGCTTTTGGCTGCACAATAAAGACAAGGTTATACAAAAAAAATACAAGTTTATGGTTATGCCAATTGAAGTCTTTAGACACTCAATTCAGGTCAGGGCCATTAAACACAAAGGGTAAGAAATATGTAGAGAAAAGGAAATAAACCATGTTGAAATATAGCTAATGAAAATGGGAGCATATACAGTATAACTAATCAGTAAAAAAAACAAACAAAAAAAAAAAAAAACAGTTGCATAATTTACTCCAAGTCTATTGAAGTTCTGCATTGCACCACATCGAACTGAAAATAACCTCCCAATCACATTGTTTAAAAATTATATTCAATAAATTCAAGTTGTAAAAACAAGTAAGATAAACAGTAAAAAAAAAAAAAACTTGACAAAATGTCAAATTGAAAGTGTAGAATTTTGTCAAATGTCTACAACAGGGGGTCCTCCATCTTATTCAGAAATGGCCAGTGTGGGCACAGGCTTTTGTTCCAACCAAGCAGTGAGTAGCAAAGACTAGTAGTTTAGTGTATTTCATGTTTGGTACCAATTCTGCTTACAAAGGTACTACTGATAGCAGTATTGGTACTGATGTTACGGTTGGCATTTTCAAGGAACAATGCCAACTGTATACATTTTTTCTAATTAACCTGGGTCCCTGTGTACGCAGTACAAAGGGTGGAAACTCAACACTTACTATTACACGTTCATTTAAAAGACATCTTCTCCTGTCGTGAACATGCCACCTCTGTTGTCACCAAGAGAAGTGGTAGCTCTTAATTCTTTCACTACCCTTTTAAGGTCCTCAAAAATGTATTTGTAATGTAGCGTTCACCTTAAATTGAATGCAAACAGTGGATAATCCAGTTGCAATGGGCCTCAGCTGAGGTTGGCTGAGCACTAAGGCAGCCGTTGCAAACCATTCAGCGGCACCACAGAGTGCCTCCTGAGAGTGTCATATGAATGAGAAAACATGCTCAGTACAGAAAGAGCATTAGGTGTCTCGGGACTGCCACCTCACACGTCACTGTGCGCTTTATTAATTTAGCTAAATTGCATCGATCTCATTACAAGGCATTGTTTGGGGAGGCTAGCACAGCAATGTAATGATATTTAATTGTGTCGTGGGTCTTGCTGACATTGACTCAGTGATCAGGAAAATGAAAGTTTATGCCATTTGTGTGTGATCACTCTGGCAATGTATTTAATTAGTACAAATATAATTTGCATATAGAAGCTTGATGTCCTTTTCTGAACATTGTTTTTTTTCAATTAGAAGCAATTGTGGGGGGAGGGGGCAAGAACCATAAAATACATACAAAATAAACATTTATAAACTGCATTAATCTGCTAAACGGCATACGTGTATGATGATAGTCAAGTGTGTAGCATCCAAAATATGATAAAATTATGATAAAAATGTTTTAAAAACCCTTCTTTTTCTCGATTTCAGGTATGACTTTGTAGAGATCGAGGAGCCTACTGAAGGCACTATACTGGGTCGTTGGTGTGGATCTCAGCCTGTACCGGAAACCCAAGTGTCCAAAGGGAGCCAGATCAGGATACGCTTTATATCAGATGAGTACTTTCCTTCAGAGCCAGGATTCTGCATTCGCTATTCCCTGCTCCCAGTGGTAAGCACACTTTTCTCAACCTTTCAGTCGATTTTTCAGTAGAATTCTTTAGAAAGGTTTCTGAAATGTGTTATGCAGTAATAATTTGTGTTTAGATTTGGGGATCTGATTTAGTTAGACACAGTTATTTTATCCCTTGTTGAATGCATAACAGGAGTGTTTTCTATGTGATGGCGTGATGCATTTGTGGAGATGATTCCCTGTGATCAGGAAGTAGAGGAGCATCGTTTGGTATTCATGACGGCGCCAAAGTTCTACAGGCGCAATCAGTTCAAGCTCCAAAGACACTAGTTAGCTTGCTGACCCTGAATGGGCTAATTCTGTGATTAATTCTTTCTACTGGAAATAAAAGAGGGATTAAACAGACTGAGCAAGAGCCTGGCCTTGAATACAGGACATGTCTCTGAGAAACCACCATTTCGCCCTTTGCTTTTCTCCTCCTCCAAGACCTCCCACAGTGAGGCTTAATGCACATTCCCTGTCACTCTCTCTCAATTTCAATTCCCCCCTTTCAATACTTCTCTCAATATTTCTTCCTGTCATTCTTCAAGCAGAAAAACAAACTAAAAGCTTAAAAACACACAGTATAGTTTTGTCTTGAAAATAGCCATTACGGATATGCCAAAAAACTCTGGCTATTGTTGGAGCTCATGGCATGCACAGTGAAATCACACATTGGCTCCATGGCATCGCATGCTTACAAGCTGCTCAAATGCACCTGCAGCAAAAGCTGCTATTCCCACCCTAAATACTCACCACGATCGCATTGAGTGTCAGGATTTTAGCACTAAGTTTACTAAAGGCATGCCAACAGCTAATTACCATTTAATTATGCAATGTTCCAGCAGGTGTTTTTGGCAAACTGCATAATGAAGCGAGCACCAAGGCAAAAACTATAGCGTGCGCTAACGGAAGCTGAGAAGATTGAGCTGTGATAAAAGTATAATTTGATTGACTTTCAACAGGATGAGGGTCAGTGCCTCACAGCTAAGATATCTTCATTCTGACTTTTACAATGGGAACAGTATATAGTCCATGTACAGTTTAACAATGACAAATGGACAGTGCGTCGTAGGCTAAATGCAACCCTGAAGAATGTGGCTAAAATCAGTGTTACCCATTCAGAAATTCTCAGTTATGGTATGAAAAGATAAACAATATATTCTTGGTGTGGAAGACTGGAAATGTGGGTCCTCACAGCATCAGCATAATGATCTACACTACATGTCCAAAAGTATGTGGACACTTGACATCAAACATCTCATCCAAAATTATGGGCATTCATTTGGAGTTGGTCCACCCATTGCTGCTATAACAACCTCAGACATTCTTCTCTATCATTCATTATTCCTGCATCAAAAAAGACAGATAAACACAAGGGATGAGATTTTTCTGATTGTGTCCAGAAGGCATTCTTTAAAAAAAAGCAACTCTGTAAGAGACAGCTTCAGTTAGAAGTAACTTGGTGATAGTAGTCATAGCAGTGGTTGAATCATCATCATCATCATCATCAAATAATGCTGGACACAGGCCTTATCTGACAATGTCCATTGGTTACAGCGATGTTTATAAATATCTCCTTCAGACTTTCTTTTTTTTTTTTTTTTGATAATTCATGCTTTTTTCATGTTATGTAAATATTTGTTCCCAGTTTGAAATTCACTGTACATTTTGTTCCTCTCCTGTTCTGCTTTTCTGTATTGGCTGTGGTGTTCAGTTTGTGTCGGTGGTCCCTTTTTTGCAAACTCGTTCTTTACTTTAGGATAAGACTGTGATATACACATCTTGGTGCCAAACCCATAAGCACTAAGCTTCATGTAAATAAACGGAGCTTCTTGCATGGTACATGGGCACCATCATGTGAGTATGTCACAGCCCGTCTTAGCTATATTTTAACACCAGTGCCAAATAAAACCCTAAACCACTGTACGTGGCAACAGATTTGCCCTTTAGTATGAAGGGAATTTTCATCGTATTTCACTATACATCAAAAGAAATAAAATTGCAACAGGTTATAATGATAATTGCACTAAGGTAACAAAGTATTATTTCTTTTTTTCTTCCCATTGTAACTGTGTTAGGAGTTGTGTGAAATTGAGATTTACCGGTGTAAAAAAAAAAGCCATAATGCTAAAAGAATGCTAGCAAGTCTAAGTACAATGCGTTGCCATATAATGCAGTGTGGCCACTATTGCTATACTGCTGACTGTCACCTTCTAACTTGAAATTAAATATGTTAAATAGAACAATTAAGAGCCCAAGGGCTACCCTAGGCATCTGTAAGTCAACCCTTTTTGTGGGCTTCTAAATTGGTCCCTGTGTGGAAACTGTTTTACTGGATTTTGAAATGTCAGTCAGACGACAAAGAGACACAAAAAAGGCTGGAGCAAGGTAGATCGCCTGCTCAGTGGAGAGCCTTTACTATTGATTGTTCCTAACACTTTTTTTTATTTTTTATTTAAAGGTAGGCTTTTGGAGTGGCTGAACATACATTATCAGAATGCCAGTTTGGCCAGTTAGAATATATGTGTGTTAATGTTTTAATAGGAACATAAACTTGATCCCAGAGCAATCTCAGCTCAAATCCTGTTTGAGCTGGGTTGACTCCTTTTGAAGTTGAAAATTGCATACTACGAATTAGAAATTTAATCCCCACATTATAGTATTTTTGTAATTATGCATTTTTTGTCACCTTGGTGTTGTACATTTGGTGGATATTGACTGTGCTTTGCTCTCTGTAGCTTTTGAGAGTCTGAATAGTGTCAATGTGGCAACGGGTGGATTATTTTTTTGTAATGTGATTAGGCTTTTCGCTAACTAGTATGGTGTAGTTGTGCAATTTTTGGCTCTAGCTAACTTGTTACTAGCTTGGTGGCTAACAAACTCCTAGTCCAGTAATCGAGTTGGGGAATATGTAAATGAATAGCGTCACCCACATATTGTATCCATAGCCTGCTAGCCTACTTCAGTGTGAGCTGTGGCTGTGACAAATCATGCCCCTTTCTGGGCTTTCTGACCTGACGAGTTGGGTTGTGTAGGCCATAGCAAGTTATAGACATAGCTAGTTGGGATTTTGTTTGTTTTGGTGACCATTTGTTCACACCTGTTTACCTTGACCAACGTTCCCAGTAGCCTAACTTGTACAACCCAACAGTGACTACTGTAAATAATGGTCCCCTCCCTGTTGCTCCCCGATCACTACCACCCACCCTCAAATTTATTTTTACATATAATGTATATGAACAATAATATTAAAACACACAGTATGAAACTCTTCAAGTATTTTGACTCAGAAGAGGCTCACAAAATGCCAATTGTATTGTTTTTTCAGAAAATAACACAGACTCTATACCTACAGTATTACAGCATAGAACTGCAATATGAGACTGTAGTTTCCTGTTATATTATGCATGTAAAAATGTCAGTTATGTTTCTTATTTCTATCACCTTTTGGTGAACCGTTAAAGATGTTTGGTATGTCTCCATCATTAACATGAGAATAACCTTTATCATTCTTGCTGCACCATTATACACGTATAAATAATGTAAATGTATTTGATTTCCTTCAAGTGCTGTAATTAGTTCATACAGCAAGCCATATGCTATTTGAATACTAAACCACATTATGCAATCAATTTTGAATTTAACAGCTTCAAGGAAACGGGTGTAACTAAGGTCCCTCATCACATCTGAATCCACATATGATCTGAAGTCATTTACTGTAATAATATGTAAGCCTTACCGCAGTGAGAAAAGATGAATCTTTATCAGAGTTCACTTGCCCCGGGTTGCCTTCCCCCACCCCTGCTTGGAATATCCACAAGACTTCAATAATCAAGTTGTTACCATAGAGACAGATTTTTGAAGTGCGATATTAAGACTGGATTCTTGACCTGTAACACAGATGTTTCGCATAACATCATCATAATGGCTGTCAACAGTATACACCACATATTTACTGAGCCCACATTCAACGTGTGGCAGACAATGAAAATGTTGTCTCTGCCAGTTTAACAAAGCTTTCGTATTTATTTTATTTTCCTCTTTCACTATGAATATTCACAACGAGATGTGACCAAATGCTCAACAGCCATTGTTCGCTCAAACACAGACAGCACCAGAATGTTCTATTACCAGCCAGAATTTCCTAGACAAAAAAGCATGGATGGAAGAACCATAGACCTGTCAGACTCCTATTTTATGCTTTTTGACTGTCCCGACATAATTCATCACTCTTGAGTCAATGCACTTTGTTTTCCTACCTGTTTAGCCAAGAGGTTCTGGCAGAAACCCTTAAACCCTATGTCTTTTCCCAAATCTAGGAAGATGAACATTTCCAGTGATTCCAGTCCCATAGAAATGGATGAACTTGTTATGGAGTTATTGTCTTTGGCCACACCCTTCATCAACATTCATAACAAAGAAAAAAATCTGTCATTATATCATCAATGATTATGTCACATAGTCTACATGGCCAAATGTGTGGATACCAGAGATCCAACATCTCATCCAAATTTATGAGCATTAATATGGAGTTGGTCCACTCTTTGCTGCTAGAACAACCTCCACACTTCTGGGAAGGCTTTACACTAGATGTTGGTAGAGCATTGCTGCAGGGATTTGCTTCCAGTCACCCAGAAGAGCATTAGTGAGGTCAAGCACTGGCTTTCCAAATGATCCCAAAGGTGTGGGATGGGGTTGAGGTCATGGCTCTGTGCAGGCCAGTCAAGTTCTTTCATACCGATCTCGATAAAAAACATTTTTTCCAGGGCTGTGTAATATTTGCCTCAAAATGTGATCACACACACCCTGCCTTGCAGCAAACATTATGACACCTGCAGAATCTGAGATAGAACATTGCAGAGGGGGAAAGTTGTGGAGGGCACAGTGGTAAATATCTGAACGATTTTGGTTAGTTGTAATCCCCCAGGGATTTTTTTTCTAAGTATTATTCTTTGTCATTTTTTTGGTGAATGGTGTAGCACGAATGGTGCCTCTCTTTGGTACATTCAACAACCGTAATAATTCAACTTCCCCATTACTTCATATCCGGAAAAATATTGTTTGACAAATGCAAGGTTATCCCCTGAAATGATTTAATGGATGCGTTTCCCTTTGATGTGTAATGCTTTCATTAAGTTTTGTTGTTCTTCCTTTGGGTTGTTTATATAGTTGACGTGCCTTCCGAAACCGCCCCTCCTGTCTGAATGGCTTTCAGTGTTGCAGCTGAACAAAAACTTAGTTCATGTCTTTGTTCAGTGCTGACATTTGATACCTGCCATAGCATAGGCCTGTTGTAATAAATGAAATGCACTGATCCAAGAATAAATGTGCAAGGAACGTAGATAAGGCACTGTACTTCTGAGGCATGCTACTGGGATTTTCATAGAGAGCTGTTTTCACAATTTTATAAAATACAAAATAATAATAATAATAATAACAAAGTATTCTGGGGAATTGTTTTTTCCCCAGCGACTGCACATCATGACATTTTGCATAAAAATAAACTTTTTGTAACACATCCCAGTTATTATCAACCAATGTAATCATCTCTTTCATGATTCATGTATCGCTGTAGAATAGCATTGTTCTAGGCAATGAGCTGTTGAATTGGAAAGATCATTGTGCAGCCTGCAGTTGCCATATTATTTCCTTTACAACTTCATTAGCCAGCCATTTCTGAAAATAACAGATACGCATTGATGTGGTAGCACAAGAAAAAAACTGCACTGGCCATTATTACAGATGAAAATTTGTTCAAGGAAAGGCTTTTTTTATTTTTGCTTATTTTGTTCATGTATTTCCGAAGTGTGATCCTTGCAGTATAGCTAACACATCACACACCAGTCAGTACCACATCACTCACCAGTCAATTGAGGACCCACAGACTGCCTTCAGAAACCATCTGTGAAGTGTCCTGCTCCAACTGTATGCCTGTGCGAACTGATGGACTGCAAAGGGAAAAACGCAGCAGTTTGCCTTCCAAGGACTACACAGGCTAAACCTCCAAAAGAGGTTTTGGGAATACAAAACCTGGCCATTTCAAAATTGGGAGGAAAATATGGCTAAATGTTAAAGAAATAGGTTAGTGTACAGTAAGATTGTAACCGCACAACAAAATGATGTAGAACTGAACAAGAGTACTACTTTGTCTTTTTTTTATAAATACATACAACACTCTAGCATCACACTCCTCAATTTCAATATGAGGTGTATGAGCTCATAACATTTAAAATATATTGAAGATATCCACATGAAAGCCTTGTGTGCTACAGGGTGTCGCCGTTCTAAATTTTCATTCGAAACATGGGGCTTCCATTTAACGGGTCCTCAATCGCCACATTTATCTGTTCTGTGTAGTATTTAGTTTACTGTGTTTTCCTTTATGAAATGATCTGTTATTTTACTAAAAGGAGGTGCATTTTGGCAGGAGTTTACAGAGCAGACATCAAAGGAGATATAGCTAAAGTGCTGTTTTTAGTGGTTTTGGAGGAGGATGACTGTAGAACATATAATTTGCTGCAGCTCTCAAATACTGCCATTAGACAGAATGTATACGCAATGGAATGGAGTCTATCTGGTTGCATTTCCTTAAAGGATATTTCTGTGGTTGATTTAGCTTGCAGTAGGCTCGTGTTTCTCGACTGCTCAGCAAACTTTTTCATATACTATTACTGCTGTCATTTAGCGTCTGCTAAAACAATAGTGCGTGGCAAAATTTTCTGTTTGTGCGTACATTAGCAAATTTGAGCAAATAAGGTGTACATTTTTATAAATACTTGAAGACTTCATGTATATGCAAGCTCTGCTTGGGGGTTTTTTTTTTTTTGTACACAGTTCTGGAAACCCATGTAAACAGCAGCTCACTGTTCCCCTGCGGGTAAACCAAAGCTACTGGAACCCCGGGCCACAGGGCAGCAGTTAGTTTATATTTAAACAGTGGTAATTCCTCTTTACCACTTCCATGAAAGGAAAAAGTAACCCTGGCTGTAATTTTTAGGAAGAGATTTTGGAAACACTCTGGCCAGACAGAAGGTTGTAAAAACACCGCACGCAGAAGAAAGATCGACTTCATAAAGGCTGAAGTAAAATCGTCTTTCAAACACCGACCTTTGGTGAACCCCGATCGCAGAGGCCGTTGAAGGCGGGCCTTGGGCCTGCCCCTGTGCTAAGAGCCGTTGTGCTCCGACACTTACTGGCTCTCATCGGTGAGAGAGAGAGAGAGATAGAGAGAGATAGAGAGAGAGAGAGAGAGAACCTGGTCAGAGAAGGAAAGGAGAGACACACACATAAATACTATTGTAGTTTCTGGCAATACTATATGGGGTTTTCTGATTCCGTGAATTCACAGGGCTGTGTCTTAGGCCCTCTTAACCTCAAATACGCCCTGTTCTGTGCAATGGCTCATCTACAGAAAAGTCTGGTTCTTTAGAATGCCAGCCATCAGCATGTCACAGCGGTTGTACTTCTCAAGGTATCTGATGTTGAAATGCATGAGAAAAGCTGGACTACTCAGCAAGCAGTTTTATACAGTTTGATTTTACTGTTGCTGCTGTCTAGTAGTGATGTCACTGAACGTGCGTGCCTTTTTTGCTATAAACCCAGAAATGCAAGATCTGTTTTTTTTTTGTCTCTCTCTCTATCTCTCTCTCTTCTTAGTGCTGTGATCTTTATTCCTGGTCCTATTGGGCCACAGGGTCTGCTGCTCTAAAGATCATTGCTTTAGTTTGATCAACCAATTAGGACCTTGACTTGGCTGCACTGCCTCATTGGTATTGAAGTCTTATTGGCAAAGACTGCAGTTCTCTTACATTGAAAAAAAGAAGTAAAATGTTTTACGTTTTGCCAGTAGAAACCAAATAATTGTCATGCATTCTGTATCACCATTCTTAACTTTCCCCAAATGATCCATAATTAATATATTGTGATGCCAACTACTGTATATGGTTATTGAAATACAGTATAATACATAGAAGTTCATAAAAAAAGATTGATGTCCACATTACTGTTAAACTGTTTTAGTTCATATTAATAATCGAAATGCTTTATTAAAAATGTGATTTCCTTTTTTATTGATTTTATTATAAAATCATTTTATCTTAATTACCACATACTTCTGCAACAACATCCATAGAATTGTCAGCTATTCCTGGCTACCTATTAAAATACATATATTACAGAACCAAACACCTCTTAGTTGTGGCACTGGAACATAGAGGTATTGCTTTAAGTTTAATATCTCATGAGATTAATTTGATGTGTGTTATTCATACTGTGAAATATGCAGGAGATTAAATGTACTCCACGTGTTAGAAAATAGGGGGAAGGGTGATGGAAAGAATATGAACTTGTAAACCCACAAGTATGAGGCCAAATATTTTTAGGGTTGCTAGGCGAGAGGTCACATTTCAGTCATGCAGCAAAGAGGAATATTAACTGCTTGTGAGACATTCTTGCCACACTGATTGTATACCATAGGCGAAAATACAGTATAAAGAGCCGTTGCATATGAGTAATGCATTTCCCCAGTTGATAGCTTGACTAGTACTTATTACTACCTACCTCACAGATACAAAACAAAGTCAATACAGAGACTTCTATTTTGGCTTCGACAAAATAAGTCTGAAGAGCAGAGTCCTTCACTGACTAAATCACCGAGTGAACAGCTCCCCCTCGAGTAAGATAGTTCTTCTGTTTTACCACTAGATGGCATAAAAAGACACTTGTAAGGGGATTGACAGAGCTATCCAAAACCCACATAACTCCTTAGGTTTGCATCTCTCAGGTGCTGTTTTATATTTATTTGGCTAGTGTTCTGTGTGTGTTTCTTATGAGTCGGTGGCAACCAAGCAGACAACGGGACACAGAGTATGGGCATTAATACCTCACAATGTGAAACTGAACACAGAATATAAACATTAATACCACACATACTGTAAAACTGACCACAGAGTATAAGCATTAAAACCTCACATACTGTGAACATAGCTTGTGAGAAAAAATCTTTAGGATGAAATGTAACCAGCATAAGATTATTTCTAGGAAAGCGGGGGAGAAAGAACAGCAGACAGGGAGTGGGAGTAAATGTAATTACTCTGAAGGAACAGGTGGAACTGTTGGAACATCGGGTCAGACCTCATATAGTGATTGGCAACAAACCTATTTTTCCTGTTTGCCTCTAGGTGTGTTTGATGCTTACTAGAAAATGCAACTCTTATTTTCTTCTATTACTTTGCCATTAGACATGAGGGATTTACTTTGTTTCTCAGGTATCTAGTACTTTAGTATGTGCTAACTTGGCAATGTTGTGCCCTGTCAATTCAACACTTTGAGCCCATTTAATTAGTTGTTGTAATGAGTACTAGTTCATACGTTTTGTTTTTTCTTTTTTTTTCTTTTTTACATTACATTACATTACAGGCATTTAGCAGACGCTCTTATCCAGGCGACTTCACACTTTACATGTATTTACATGTATCCATTATACGCTGATATATACTAGCAATTGTTACTTGCTCAAGGGTACAACGGCAGTGTCTGACCGAATCGAACCTGACCTTCGGTTACAAGCCCAGTTCTACCACTGTGCTCACTCGTCTGTTTATTGTTCTGTATAGCTTTAATTATGTCCTCGGGCTGTTTGACCTGACAAGAAATAAAAATTTAACTTAAATTAAATGTATTTATGAATGCAGAACAGTGAATTGTGCTCTTGGATATCTACTACTTTTTGAATGTGAAGGGTGCCCACACTTATGAAATACATATGCATATCAATTCTCCAATCTTTCACTTTATCTCTACCATTTTAACACATTTTCATGGTCCCAGTGCAGCTCATTAACCACATGCTCTTGTCAAAAGCTTCAGCTTAAATAAGTCAGTTTGTGACCAGAAATGATGTTGTTGTTTATTTCATTGTATGTATGTAAGATCAGTGGTGGAAAGTCCAGGGGTCAGAAAGTAAAAGTCCTGCCATGTGTTTCTTCCATCCATTAACTCAGCCAGCTGATTGTGATAATTAGCATATCCAGGTGATTGGAACAAAATACCAGAGAGGACTTACTTTCGCAACCTGGATTTTTCATGTCTATGTCATTTGGCATGGTATCAAAAGCTGCCTAATATCTTTGGTGGGTTGTGTTTGCTCAACTTCTCTGAAATGTGTAGATTTGTAAAGGGGCTGGGCTGTGTGTATTACATGTAATTGAAGTTTATTTATTTATACTTCGGTTAACTTTTAGGATCAGACATTTCTTCCATAAGCCTTAATGGCTGTGTGTGGGAGAAAATGGCCACTAAGTTTAAGCCCTCTGGGGTACATTCATTCATACATACAAAATCATTTTCATGTGGCTATGAGGTCATGAGTTCAAATGATGAGGTTCAGAAGTTTAGAACCAAAACAGCAGATGTTAAATGTTTGGAAACTTACTGAAGAGAAAATAGTTTCCTGAGCACTCCAGCAAATCCCTTAATTATTATTTTAGCTAGCGCCATAAAATGAAAAAAATTCTTGTTTATTGCACATTTTAAACCAAGAGCTTGATTAATGAGGATCACAACTATATTGAAGAGGGGCATCCATCATGTGTCTTCCTAGTCATTAGTGTTTGAACCCAATACAATTTTGCGGTTAGGGTTCGAATTATTGGGGAGGCTCCCAAAAGAGACCTGAGCTCTGAATTGTTCTGAGTGCCATCCCCATCCCCAACCCCAAATGTTAAACAGTGCTGTGCCTTAGCTTTTTATCCTGGTGATAAGGCCAGCCCTCTGACCTATGGGAGCAGTACTAGGTATGTTATGCAAAGCTGTCGGATGATGCGTGCCATTTTGTACAGTATGAGCCAGCCATGTAAGAGCAATGCGAAACACAAGAGCTTTCCATGTGAGATATTAAGATTTGCAGGGCAATGGAAACTCACTCACCTCCCCCTCATATAACGCGCTTAACAGAATTCTGTAGTCTGGCAGCGTCAGTCATAGTGCATCACAATTTTGTCACCGCTGAAAATATGAGCTGTGAAATCAGACACACTCAGGAGACAGCCACAGAATATTGGAAAATATCACAGGAAAAAAAAAAAGAAAAAACCAAGGTGATAATATTCACAAGGGTCCGTCGCTACACTCCAGCTGGCTTTAGGAGCCTGAAAGGAATGATCTGTGCGTGGACAGATATAGCCTATATGAGCGCGAAATGCATTTTCCAATAGTGTCTCCTTTTTTTCCCCCTCGTATTGACACAAGAGGAATCTAGCTATGCTATCTATCTCTGTCTAGACAGACCAGGTGAGAGAACAGCTGCTCTCTGGCTGAAGAGATAGTCTTATCTTCCCTCCATTGTCCTGGCTTGACTTTGCCCCAAAACCTCCTGTCAGTCATCACTTCCAGGGTATAAAAAACAAAACAGTCCAGAGTTTATATATTGAAAAAAAACAATATATTTTTATAATGTATATTATAACCTTTGTTTTGTTCACTTTTGCCATTGTCTCACGCATCCTGTCTTTTGCTCACGTGAAAATACCTGTCTGTAGAGACCCCCATGGACTGCCTGGAAATTGTCCAATTGCTGTGAAAGATTCAAAGACTCAGGCTTGGTATTTTGTAGACAGGCCTGTAGGACTGGTAGTGATTGTCTGTTGTACTGAGAGAGGATCTGTTCATTCAGTGATATGGTAACAGCGCCTCTCCATGTAGTTTCAATGCCACTACACATGCGGGGGTGTTTTCTCTCTGTAATTTTGTAGACCCTGAAGACGATTTCATAAAATATCGTTTGAGCATGAACCTCAGCCCCACTGAAAATCCTTGTGTTAAAGAATTAATTTTTTATGAATCTTTTTTCCTGTTTGTCTCCCATTCAGAAAGTTCCGGAATCGGAAAGCCCGGTGGTTCTGCCACCATCTGTGCAGAGCGTGGACATGTTAACCGAGGTGGTGTCTGGCTTCAACACCGTAGAGGAAGTTATGAAATACTTGGAACCCGACAGCTGGAAGCTGGATATGGAGGACTTGTACAAGCCGACATGGCACGTGCTCGGAAAGTCTTACATCCATTCCAAGAAATCCAGAGGCGAGTTTGCCACTTAAATTTTTTCACCTCTCAATTTCCCCCATAATTCAATTTGCATCAGGTTCACAAGCAGGGCTCTGATGTCTGTGTCCATGTGCACTGTACTGGTTACAGCTTGGCTAGATTGAGCTACGAATTTGGTTCGGAAAAAGTGCGAACAGCCATGAAGTCTTTACTTACTACAGATGTCTGTGGTCACAATATCTTATTAATAATAATAATATTATTATTGTTTAACCTTTATTTACCCAGGGTAGGTTCACTGAGCACGGATGCTCTTTTGCAGGAACGCCCTGCATCAAACTCATACACATTCACACCTGGGAGCTGCCCAGTACAACCACAATCCTCTATTGTTGGCCACTGAGCAGCTCCACTGGAGGGAGATTTAATTTTTGCCAATTAAATCAGGGGATGATCTTATCTCACTCAATGTATGTTATTGTATCATAATGATACTGTATGTAACATGTATAATCATATAATGAAAAAAATCATATAACACAAAGGTGATTTCTTTGTGTTTGCCTGCAGGAGTGGTGGATCTAAATCAGCTGAAAGAAGAGGTGAGGCTGTACAGCTGTACCCCACGCAACTTCTCCGTCTCCCTGCGCGAGGAGCTGAAGAGGACCGACTCCATCTTCTGGCCCAACTGCCTCCTGGTGAAACGGTGCGGAGGGAACTGCGCCTGCTGTCACGGCTGCTTCTCCTGCCAGTGCGCCCCCACGAAAGTCACCAAGAAGTTCCACGAGGTAAACGGGATTCCTCGCTTCCCTTTCCCTGAGAGCCAAGTGCCGATGAGAACACGATACATCCCTGCTTTCAGAGCGAGAGGAAGCGGAGGAAAGCTCGCAATCTTACACACGTCACATTTAAATGAAGTGCTGAAGCAACAAAAAAATAGATGTCTGTTTTAATTTAAGGAGGCCATGCACACTTAATGCCTCGCGAAATACGTGAAAGGAAAAACCTTTCATTCTTACAAGATCTTCAGAGCAGAAGAATGTCCTTTAGAATCAAAACATTTCTTTTTTTTTTTCTTTTGGTATTCCACCCCTAAAGCTGTGTGTAATTCAGTGTGTGTGGCCTCCGCGGATTATTGCAAATTGGGCTTGTGGGCCAGGGTTTGCACGTTTGACCCCCTTTCCCCCCTCCGCACAGGTGGGGCACAGCCACTATACCCCTTGTGTAAGGCGCTTAACCTGAAATGCTTCAGCAAATACCCAGCTGCATAAACGCATAATAATGAGGAAAAATGCAAGCTATGTAAGTCGCCCTGGATAAGGGGCTTCTGCCAGGCAAATAAATAATGGCGGAACGGGTCTTAAATCACTTTTTACGATGTTGATTCTGCAGGTTCTCCTGCTAAGATACAGGGGCGGAGGCAGAGGGCTGCAGAAGTCTCTGACGGATGTGCCCCTGGAACACCACGAAGAATGCAGCTGTCTGTGCAAGGATGATTCGGACGGATAAAAGGCGCAAGCCTCTCTTCATAGGGCACTTAACCAGAGAGACACGATAGCGACGGCTAGCTTTCCTCCAGTCACCTCCGCTGTAAATTTATGGATAATTGGAGAACAGCATGTTGCACCAGCTGTCCAGCCATCATCAGGTTGAACTGGGACTCACGGACAAATCCAGTCGCTGTGGAGTGCCTGGACTTTTTTAAATTTTTTTTTAAAAGCTGTTTTTTTGTGCATTCCAGAGAGAGGAGGCTGACAGCGTGCATTGCAAAAGAACTGTTAATTATTTGCTCTTTTATAAATCGCTGAAAGGCTCTCCTCTTGTTTTTCAGTAGCTAGAAGTACAGGCTGGTACAAATTCAGTGGCGATGTCGTCCTACTGCCTCGGCGGCACTGATGGTTCCAGATCCCCCCCCCCGCCCCCCCCGTTGTTTTCGTTGTACTTTTTCCCTAAAACTATTTTTACTTTTTTCGTTTTGTTTAATCAGAACACGTGACACTGGAGTGTCTTTGAAAAGGATGTTTTTTGTGGTCTCTATTATTTTTTTTATTCGAGCAGAGCCTCCCCATGGCCAATCCTCTGTTGCTTCTTCACACCATCACACAATGGGGAGCCAACCGGCCTTTCAACCAGAGATGCTCTGTGTCAGACGCAAATTAAATCACTGTATTACTGTTTGTTTGTCGGCATTTATGCTAATTAAGAAGCATCCTTTCCTTTTTAAATGTTATTTTTAACTGCATACTCCATAAAATGTCTTCTTTTTTTGTAGAGTGTTTGCTTGCCACCCCTCCCCCAGCATCGTCATATATTTTTTACCGAAGTTATTTAACATTACTTGCTCTGTGTTACCTTTTATTTTTTTCTGTCTGTTTCTATCTGTTCTGTGTCATTGAAAATAAAAAAACTTTGATGTAAATGGAAACATATATGTGCACCCCTGAAGAGTTAAAAAATGTTTTTGCAATTTTCATCAGTTTACAGATAATGGCAGGGAAGTGTATCCTCCTTTTCATGTCATGTGTCACTTTTACCTCTAAATATACTGGAGTGCCTAGATTGTCACACCTCCTTGAACACAATGAACATAATTTTGGATTCGTAAGACCTCCAAAAAAAACTGAATTTGTGGTTTCAGAGATTTACACTAGGAAAATCTTCCAATCTGAAGAACAGGGTTAGAGGAGAAAAACGATTTACTCCTCGCCGCTTCGCTGTGAGCCAGCGCCGTGCACAAAAGTGCCAAATTCTGGGGATGTTAGGACGGTTGGCACCAGGGCCTCCGCTGTACAGACACTTGTTGTGAAAGAAAAGCATGAACCCTGTGACCGCGCCTTCGAGTCCTGGCCGCACCACTGCTGGTTATGCCCGGAGGTTCACTTTGGCAAGGCAGCATTTTGGCCCAGGCTCACTGGGGAACGCTTGGGGGTAAGCCGGCTAGGCTAGTTTCGTCCGATCTCATCACGCTCCAGCGGCCAAGTCCCGGGCACGAACCAAGAACACGCTGACCTTACGTCCTCCGTAATCCTCCGGCTCGTAATTGGTGGCGTGAATCGGAGAAGTGACGTGCCTACGGCTAGCTCCTCTTGAAGCTGGCAGGAAGGGTCGGCAGAAGAACAAGTTCGGCTGAGTACAGGTCAGAAAATGTTGGGGGGGGTTCTTAAAAAAAAAAAAACAGATTGTTGGCACCATTATTCGGCACCTTTACTAATATCCTTGTTAATATATAAAGCAGGCCTGGGTCAACTACGTATGTGTTTTGGATTCAAATACATTTGTACGCTTCACTGATCTTGTCTGATTTATTGGAACCAATGAAATCAACTCTCAAAAAGTGCAAACCCCACCGTCTGGTCATATTGGCAGGCTCAATTACACCAGGCAAGATCAATAGAGCACGGAAAAGTATTTGAATCCAAAACAAATACATATTTGACCCAGGTCTGATATAAATACATGTCAAATAAAAGTCAGGAACTAGGAAGTTGCTCACATTTCCCATCAACAGTCTATCAGGTTAAAACCAGTCCTCACTGACATAAGGCCTATGCATCCCGTTCATCACTTATAGCACATCAACATCAGAACTACAGTTTTGTATTATTTTCTCATTTCCATTTAATAGAGAAAAATAAACCAATTACTGTGTATTTATGACATGCACATATAGTGGTTAAGGGAATTAGTTGAGGGTTAAATGATTTTTTGGTAAATATTTTATACTGTTTATAATTTATATTCAGATCAGAGACATTAAGCTTGAGGTAAATTATGTTGCAACTCAGGATATTTTTTAAATGTCAAAGCAGAATAAGAAGCATATTGATCAGAAAATACATAAAGAAAAACTGCTCTTAAAGTATGTATGTCTTTTCTATAAAGAGCGGATTGTCCACATGCCTTTGGTATTTTTTCCTTTAGCCAGGGTAAAGCAGTGATGGTTACAGAGATTGAGCACAGTACAGAAAGTGTTAGAACTAACAAGAGGCAATTTTCTCAAGAGGCAATGAACCAGAAGGTGTGTGTGTGTGTGCGTGTACGAGCGTGTGCATGCGTATGTGTGTGTGCGTGCATGTATGCTTGTGTGTATGTGTGCGTGTGTGTGCATGAACATGAAACATAAGGACCTATTTGTTGATTTTGCACAGGAAGCACAAAGGCAAGGACATAGGCTTTATGGATGCCATTATAGTCATTTTACAGTATCATTTTCACTACCTTGCTACTGGGATTTCAAACTGCCCTCTAAATTTATTGTTGCACTTTGATGTGTCACTTACCTTTTTTAGTGCCACATTCTGGCATGAAGCCTCATCCCCAGTAATTGTAAGATTCCACCAATCTGACAGCTTTCTAATATACTTTTATGAACGTTTTTAAGGAGGCAGTTTTGGATATGATTTGATCTGAAAGGGCCAGACCATTTCAAAAAGATCATGCACATCACCGTGTATAAATGTGTTTGCTAAGTAAACACAGATCAATATAGAAATAAACATATCAGCACTGGGTTTGAAGAGAGAATCACACTGCCAATCTTGCTTTTATGAAAGTTAATGACAGGGCACTTCTACAGGTGCAGTGCATTCGGGCCTAAAGGATTATTTGCCATTTTTCATGTGGTAGGTCATAAATCATGCGTTGGAGGCTTGCGTGTTGCTTATGTCTATTTTCATGAAATCTGAATTTCCCATAGTCAGCTGTACAGGATTTTCTGACTGAGTGTTTCAATTGACAATTGCTGAACTATGGAATTTTAAAAAGGACCACATCAACATGCACAGTTAATGCTTGCATTAGCAGTATTAAATAAATATATAGATTTCTGACAAAAAAGTGAGTTAGTGAGTGATCCATCTAATTTGAAAAACTTGCATTATTAGGAGACGCATTAACAGCAAAAATTACACAAACTCATTGAAAGCTGCTGTTAATTTCCTGAACATATCAGGGGCGGGGTTTTTTTTTTGCACTGACTGGAGACGAATACTGAAAGCACTGCCTGTTCAGTGTAGGTACCACTCTTTATATTTTTGCTCTTCATCATTTTGAGTATTGCATTGTGGATCTAAATTGAATTTAATGTTCACCTACTCCATTACATCTTTGATTGCTTATTCATGGATGCTCTGAACGCCTCAATCACGGGTGTTTTTTTATGAGAAGTGGTTAAGTAATGCTATTTAAGCATGGAAACTCACCACCAATAAAATGCAACAAAAATAAATTTATAGGGCGCAAGGTCACAATAATTGGGGTATGTGGGACTCATATACCATAAAACACATCATAAAATTAGTCATACAACTAAATTTATAAAAAAAGACCTTGAGGCCTTCTCAGGCAGGGTGCTGTCCATAATGTTCTAGCTGCAAAGGAGTGCTGTTTAACTCCCCCACTAGAGGAAAACATATTTTGAGAAGGAGAAAATATGTTTTTTCTTCACTACTGGTGTTCATTATGTGTTGGTGCAATCACAATGGGTCTCTGTATATTCCACTGGCTACCCATTGAACTGTTTCTTGGCAACAGGAAAGTTAAACTTGAAGGAAAGTGCATGTTCTGCACAACTGGTTTAGCCAAGAACCTTGGATCTGTTGTGATTATTGCAGCAAGTGTAGACAGGAAGCTGTTAGGTGTGCACCTGTTGTAGGTTGACTTCTGTGTCTTCCATAAGTTGATCAGAACAACTGAGTGTTGAAATGGTTATTACACTGTAGACCAAAACCCTCCCACTCTGGCACAGACAGGTGAAGTACCTGATGAGTCACAGCCCCCACATCCATCATCTGGATAGATGACATCCTATTGTCACTATGAATAAGAATAAAATGAGAAAATGAAAAAGGTTTGAGAGGGGACAATTTAAGTTAATATTTAGTGGAACATAGACAGGGGACCACAGGGAGTTAGTCTGCTATGAGGAACTGAAAAGCAATTATGTAACTGCATCATGATCTTAGTGCTCAAGGAGTCCATTCTGCAGCAAGTCATTTCCCCAGCTACATCATGAAAGGAAGCAGTGGCAGTCATTGAACATGTTTCCAACATTGTTTTGTTTTTCTCTGCTGACATCAAAGCCATAATGATTTTACTTATTTCTTTTAATTAAATTAAATAGCGAGAAACTCTTTTCTGAGCTCAACTAGCCAAAAGGAAACAAGCAAAGTTTATCAAAATCCAAAACGATGCATGCGGACTGAGTGAAGTACTAAAATATTATTCAGGGTCTTTAAACTTGAAATGCATGGATAGCAACTTGTTGAATAAAGGTATGGTGCATTTTCACATTAGTGGTAAGCAGCGCAACTAGAAGTTAACTGAATTTATAGCTTTCCTTTTGTTCACCACTGGTCAGTCCTCTGTTTTTGGCTTGCTATGGCTAAGATGGTTTGTCATTTTACATTTACTTATTATACAGCATCAATATAACCAGATTTTCGCCTTTTTCTAGCCTATTTAGTGTATCTGCTTCCAACCCCAAATACCCATGCAGAGCTTAATTCATTTCCTGAAACAATATTAAAATCAAAACAATGTGTCTTAGTGATATGCCAGTGCAAACACACTGGCTTGCAAACTGGATAGGGGCGCTTGTCAAAAAATAAAAATAAAATAATTCAGATAACATGTTGCTCCCACTTAGTGAGGACAGAAACTGTCTAGAATGGACTGCAACATTGCATCTTCAGACATGTTCACATTGTCATAAACTGATGTGTTTGAGCATAATGTCTTTGAGTTGAACATGATACATCTTTATGCTAATTGTAATACATGATTACTATTCATTTGCATTTATCAAAGATTCGGAATAATGAAGTGCTTTTGATACATAATTTGAGCAGCCTGCCAGTACTTAGTGGCAGCTCCTTTGACAGATCTATAATGGCATATAAACATTTCTTACAGCCAACTACTTCTTTCTATCCTCGCTCTAGGATTTCCCTGTAGTACTATTCCAGCTGCATGCAGTTCAGTCTACCCACATATTTACAATAATATTCAAGTCTGGGAACTGACAGCCATTCTAAACCTTCATTTTTCGTTCCTGCAAATACTTCACAGTTGATTTTGACATATGCTTGGGATCATTCGGGTTATTGAAGGGGGAATTTGGGGGGTTATTTTTGGCAAAATGTATTGGTAGTACTGGAGTTCATGATTCCATTGACCTCATTAACAAGATCCCTAGGTCCCGTAAATGAAAGCAACCATGTGACATATTGACATGTACAGCGGTGGATCATTTAAGTGTCCTTCTTCCAATGCCAAACCCACCACTGATGTGTGTGGCCAAAAAGCTCAATTTTGTTTTCATCTGACCATACCACCTGGTTCCAGTTGAAGTTCCAGTGCTAAACCTTGATTGGAACCAGGTGCTATGGTCAGATGAGCCCAAAATTGAGATTTTTGGCAAGACACACCAGCGGTTGGTTTGGCATTGGAAGAAGGACACTCAAATTTAAAAGGATGTTTCACCTACAATGAAATATGCTGGTAGATCTTTGATGTTATGGGATGGTTTTTCCATCTACTGTCCAATCTATCAGTGATTGTTCAGATAATTATGGCATTTGCTGAACTCAACTGTGTTTGGAACAGAAGGTGATTAACATTCATTTTGCTGTGAATGACAGCAAATGCTGATTGAGCCCAGTCCTACTCCTTGACCCTTTACCTTCTCTTCTTCTGCCTTCAGACCTTGATTGTCATTCTTCAGAAACAGCTTACATAGCTCTTTCAAAGTGAACCTCATTACCGCCACATTTATGCATAATACAGATGTTATAGTTAGCTGTCATCTGACAAATGATTGTGAAATTGAGAAAAAAAGATCATAATTAGATGGATATGCTTTTGATCACAGACTTAAGACTGGAATGTAATTTGAAAGCAAAAAGGTTTCACATGAAATCTTGGCTAGATCTGTTTTTATTTTGCTTTGTGTGTTTTAGAATTGCCATGTGTGTGAAAATATGCAGACTGTACTCATTGTTTTGTGAAATCATTCATGGTTTGAGCTTCTAAGTTTTATTTTATGGCTTCAGGTTCAGTTCTAGTAGAGAAATGAGAACAGAACAACTAACTCAGACTAATGAGACTAATGTCTCAGGGCAACAAACTCAGACACAAGAAATACATGTGGCAGAAAAATATCATTATTTGTGTTTATATTCACATTTGTCAGGACTTAACATAAAAAACCAAACCCATTTACCCCAGTGGCAGATTCATGGGCTCTATTCAACTACTGAAGTAAACACCATGATTGGTAAATCATTTGGACAAAAAAAAAAAAAAACGCCGGATCAATTTCTTGCTTCTCTTTTCACTTATACAGAAACATTCCTTGCACGGTGTCATCTATTGCCCAAAGAAGGGGCACTTCTGATTAGGGTGACAACTGTAAACCTTTTGTCATCACGGAGAGAATAATTCTTCAGAAGGGCAGAGGAAAGGTGGCAACAGAATGCTAACGTGCTAAGTATGCAGAGTGAACCACTCCTATACAGCTGCCCAGTAGATGATCTCAACACCCCATGCTATGACTTAAATTATTTGTTCTTTGGTTCAGCTCAGCCGTGGTTATTGCACACCTTCCCCAGCATAATGAGCAGACGAGCAGGGCAGACAAAGTTCTCATGGTCCACATTGCCATACCTCGGCTGTGAATACTGTATGAGTTTCCTGTTCTGAAAGCCTGGAATCTGTTGTTTGATCTGAAAGCCTTTTATTTTCAATCTGTTTCAAGTCCGGGGTCAAAGAAACGCTACACAAGAACACTCAGTAGTATTACCTTTATGAACAAAGGGTGCAATTTAATAGTATAAAATAATATCATTTCTAAATATTTATTGAGCATATAATATAGCCCATTACCTATATTGTTTGTTTCAGATGGCCTTCCTTGCATATCTTCAACAAGGGTGCCCATAATTTTGGAGGCCAGGGTGTGTAATTCACACAAGTCCTTTGAAATTGTGTCTTTTATATAAATCCTATATCCTTTAACAAATCTTAGCTAGCTAGTTACCTCAGTTACTAGCAGTAACTGCCGCTTGTTGGTTGACATAAAATGTTTGAACTAAGGGGCCGTCTGGGTAGTGTAGAAGTATAAGCACTCGCCTACCACCACAGAGATCCGGGTTCCATCCCCGGCAGCGGTACTTCCAGCTTGGTCAGATATTCCTACGAACACAATTGGCAGTGTTCACAGGTGGGAAGCCCGTGAGGGTATGAGTCCTGATCGTTGCATTAGCGACTCTGACTGGTTGGTCGGCTACCTATATGTAAGCATAGCATCTAAAATGCAGCAAAAAGTATAAATCTTAATACCACGGTTCAGCAATTAATACCATGTCTGTTCGAATACAAACACGGTAAGATTATTAGTTCCATTGGATTAGACCATTGTCTTATTCAATGGCATTCATCAAACCTACCTTGTTTGGTGAACAATGAACAATTCCTTCAGAGGAGACTTGATAAGGATATTCTCCACATACTTCTACATGAATATATTTAAATAAATTATCAGAAATGCCACATTTGTCTCTGGTTCACTCATTTCTCACTCACAAATTTTCCCTTGCTTTTTCTGAAGCCACATCCATCTGTCCTCTTTGGCAGTTGGCAGTCTGCCAAATAGGTTCTTTCAGAAAGATTTTCTTTTAGATGCTGTTTCCACTTAGTGAGGACAGCAACTACCAAGAATGGACCACAATATTGTCGAACTGATGTGTTTCAACATAATGTCTGAGTTGAACATGACGTCTTTATTATTTCAAATCTTCAATAAATGCAAATGAAAAGTAATCATGTATTAAAATTTGCATAAAGCGCTCATGATACCGATACCAAATTTGAGCAGCCATTTAGTGTATTTAGTGTAACCAGTATTTAGTGGCAGATCTGTAATGGCATATAAACATTTCCTGTACTGCTTCTTTCTATCCTCGCTCTAAGATTTAGGACTCATGCGAGGGAAGGAGAACCACCGGGGACAAGAGCACTGAGCTTTCTTCAGTGGTTTATGCAACATTCATTTGTTTAGCCAAATTTAGTTTTGCTTGACTGTGGTGACAGCCGTGAACAGCGAACATTGTCCCATAATTCCCCAGACACTTCACTAAAAGTAATACAGTAAAAGTAATCTCGTTGGCTATGGTGAAAACAAAGAACGACACTTCCATTTTTCAGCTGGAAGTGGGTTTCCTCCCACAGTCCAAAGACATGCAGGTAGGCTAACTGGAGACTGAATTTCCCATAGGTATAAATGTGTGAGGGAATGGTGTGCGTGCCCTGTGATAGATCGAAGGCCTGTCCAGGGTATACTGTATTCCTGCCTGACGCCCACTGCAAATGCCTCCTGTGGTCCTGCCCAGGATAAGTGGGTATAGATAATAGATGGATGAAGTTCTGCACATCTTGCTATACATAGGCCTTGCAAAAAAATATTGTGGATATTGTCCTGGCAGATTGACCCGTACATGCCGATGGTTCAGTCATGGCTTGGACTTTTGTCTAAACTGCTGCTTGTCCAGTAAGCTTCTGTTCCAGATGATTCAGTTATTTCAGATTTTATTTTAAATTGTAGGATCATCATTAAGGAAGCTCCATGCGGATTTCATGTTATCTTTTCATTCTTCCTTTTCTGATTTATATTTTCCCTTTTTGCTAGCACATTTATGCTGTCAGCTTCCTGTGAATATTTTAATTGTGTAAACTTGCATTACCTTAGAGACTCACCTCTAAAACAATACTTATGCTCACATTGTAGGGGCAATTAATGTTTGAATACACATCTCATTCACAATCAAAGTGCATTTGAGCTTCTAAAACTCTTGGATTAACCTCTTGAATAAGCCAGTTAATTTCTATGCTTTACATTCATTATCCTGAAGTACTTTAAATAGCTTCCAGTAAGGAAAAGCATTTATTATCTAATGGGCCTATTGATCACTCCTTTGTTGCAGAAAGCCTATTGATCACTCTTATTCTTCACTGCTTTGTGTCCTTTAGCTTGATTTTTTATATTTACTTGGTTATTTTACAGCACATAGATTATGTGGCTGTGAGTGGGGGAGCTACAGTCAATAGCCACTGATTTTAATGCTTACATCGCATTGCACTTTGGTTAAGCAGGTGGGAAGTAAAAATGTGAAGCTAAAATGGATGCATAAAAAAAGAATCCATTGCTGGTTTGAGGAATGACAAATTGGCAAATGGAGAAACCCGAGCTAACAGTAGTTATTTATTACATCAATTCAAGTTCATCTTGCTCAAATTTGAATTACATCCAGAAGTTAACTGCCAACATTAACAGGTCACCCATCAAACAAGACTGATCAATGGTTTCAATGGTTTCCTGGAATTTCGAAGGATTCCAGGTTTCAGGTAACCGTTAAAACGAAATAAGTTGCAGCATCCCAGTTTAGTGTTCACTCTGGTTTTATAATGATGCCAGCTCCCAGTGCATACATCTGTAGAATCCCATTTGCAGTTCTCATAATATAAATTAGACTTCTAGACTCCTCAGTGACAAAAGAAACATCCCCCTAAGATGGGCAAGAAACAGCGGGGATCATTTCATCCCTCTTGGACTGGAGAGGTCTTCCTTGGCCAATCAGGCCCTTTATGATTATTGACCTCAACAGTGATCTATGTTTTTCTATGTGATGCTTCAAAGTGTTGATTTTAGTAAGCCTAAAGTTTGACCTATGTCTCTGACTGTTTTTTCTTCTTCTTATTTCTCAGCATCAAAATGGCTTTCATTGGCACAACTCTGGTCCTCATGTTGACAAATGGCAATACATCTCCAGTAGACACCAAAGGCAATAAAGCGCCTTGAATCAAGACAAGATGCTAAAAGATCTCTTACACCTGGCTAATAAGAAACATCTGTGAAGCTATTTGTCCCAGACATCATCATGCCCCAAAATGTGGGGTTATTTATTAAAAGTGCTATAATTTCTACATGGTGAAACCAAAGAGTATAAAAATACCTTTTAATAAAAGCTGAGCAGAGCGCAATCAACTAAAATATGTCTTTGTCCCAAACATGGAGCTCACTGTATATAAACACATCAAATGCACATACATGTAAGACCAAAGAGCTGGGATGCAGAGGTGATGTGTTCTGACATACATCTTACAGTTAATGAAATGACCCACAAAAACAGACCCTCCAGCTAAGGAACAAAAACGTACTATTAATAACAATGGGTTAATAAAAGGACATGAATCCCTGCTTCGTCATATCAGATAACGGTGCTTTGTTTACCCCAAAATAAATAAAAAATAGTAACAGATTCTGAGCCTTTTCCCTTTGTTGGAATAAATATCCAGCACTGCAAGAATTTCAATATCTCTCTAATTACTTAGCTCACGTTAAATAGCATGCTGTACTCATCCGCACATCGCTCTGATGAAGCCAATCTGTCTTGGAAACCTCCATTCTCTCTCGTCTAATTAAATTAGAAGGACACAGAGGCAGAATGCGCAGGCCCTGTGGGGCCCGCGTTTATTTATAGTGCCTCTGCCATAAACTGTGGGGCCTGGGGATTTGACTATTGGTTGCAGCCTAGGATATGTTGTATGCCAGCAGCTATTCTGCCCTGTAACCTTCTTCTGCCAAATGGCAGAATTTAAGTGAGGGCGAGTTTATATGTGGCTTGCAGAGCTCCTGTTGGCTTATCAGCGATGTCTGTGTCATGTGACATTTCATGCAGTATATCTCACCATGAAAAAAATCCTCTCTACCTTCCCTTCCACATTCTAATGACAAAGGATTGCCTATCACCGGTGTGTCATGCCCCAGTCATTACATGCTAATTGTTACATGGGGGGTCTGTGATTTATTATATCAAGGTCTTCCCTTTATGCACTAATTATGAGTTGCTCTGGATAACAGTGTCTGTAATGGCTCAAAATGTAATAATTGGACTATATTAATCAAATCAAATGCAATAAAGCCCATAATGCAATAAAAGCCCTGTAAAGTAATAAAACTATGAATCTGTAATATAATAACATTTTTTCTCATAATGTAATATGACTATTGGCCATTTATTGCAGTATAGACCTGATGATCATTTATTGGCTAGACAATGCAATAAGATTGAAAATAACATAAAAACTCTGCGCTATACTGTTTGTTGCACTCTGTGGTACTGTGGGACACCCTGTGCCAGTTTGTCACGATGATCCATGGCTTGCTTTGCTGTGTGCTTTGCAGCACTTTGCCGTACATTGTGGTATGCTTCATGGTACCTAGGGGCCTTTTTATGACACTGTGTAATTCTTTGTGATACTTTGTGACTCTTTGTTCTGCATTTTATGATACATTGGTGCTTTGGTGAATTATGGGGTACTTTTGTGCACCAAGCAATAGCCTTTTACATAGTTTGTTTTGGGCTTGTTCAATATAGCATATATAATTCATGATGGAATAAGGGGATAATTTCCAAATTAATTCATTTTCACAAGTTTTTATAATTTCACAATTAAACTTTGAAAAATGTGTGTGTGTGTGTGGGGGGGGGGAGGTGGTTAAAAACTTTAGGAGGGTATGAATTGCACATCAGGTGAAAACAATACCCAATGCAAGTAACTGCAAGTGAACACTCCTCTCTGGAATGCTGCTCCATAAGGAAATGCAGTTGTCAATTTTGTATGCTAGTAGGAGGGCACATTAAATGTAAGGGATACCTTCACAAACACAATAATGCTAAATGTCTCCTCTAAATGAATTGGATTCTTGTATAAAAATGTTTTACTGAAAAACTGGTGAAATTTAGTCTCATACACTCCATAAACACAAGTTTTAAATTGAGTCAGGCCATATTTGCCTTGACATGTTGTATTGTGACAGGTGGTATTGTACTGGTTTCATTGTGTTGTATATGTCTTTTCCCATCAGTCTGGCCTAGTTTGAAGTCAGATTTGTACAGAAACAGAGACAGACAAACTGCTAGCTAGCTCAGTAGGCTGTCATGCTGTTTGGAGTATTTGTCCTTTAGCATTATGCTCTAAGCAAAGTAGCAAAACTGAAGAAGCAGTGGTGCATTTTTCTGTTGAAAATGTGCAGCTTTTTACTCTTTTCCAGTAGCCAATGAAGAGGGCCGAGTGGGTGATCAAGGATCTTCAATTGAAGTCTTAAGAAGAGCCACCAAGTGGTCAAATAAAGAATTACAGTCTTCTTTTAATCAGAGCAATTACTATAATAGAAGTGTCCAATTAGGCCTAATGATCAGCTGGGGAAAAAAAAAAAACTCTTCACAGAGGAATCAGTTCTGTACAGTATTAATATATTTAGAATGGCAACCATGCAGCCTCAAACTGAATATAATGTCACATCTCAGATAAAACATGATATTGGCAAACTATGATTTGTTAAATATGATTTTATTTGGCAAAAAAACAAAACAAAAAAAAAACAGATTCAAACACTATTCACATGATGCAATGGGGATGCATCTTGCATGTACAACAAAGTACCTCAGATGATCTCAATGCACTGCAAAGTATGTTATAAGAATGACAAAGTATACCGTAACACCACAGAGTAGCCCTTCAAAGTATCACAAGGTATACTGGAAATTATGAACAGTAGCACAAAGCACAGTGTGAAGCATACTACAGCATCACAAAGTGGGGCACAAGGGGGGCCTTGTAAAAAGTACACAGCATATTAAAACATGTTAGACGTATTACATTACACGTTCAAGATCTCATTACTTTATTCTATTTTTATGTCATGGGCTATATTACACTCAATTTCATTTACATTATGGGCAGTTATATTATTGTCAATGATTATGTTTTGGGCCTTTACATGCATCAGCTAAAATTCCTAAAATGTAATGATGGCCCTTTTAGGTCCCTCTGGATGAGCTATATAATAATGATAAAAAACAATAATATCATTATTATATTATCATCAGTATCATTAGCTTGGCAATGTGGCAAGATTACTGTTCAAAATGACCGCTATGCTATATATTACACATTGGTGGCATTTGAGATCTATCACTGCAATGCTATTTCCATTTGGCTGGTTACAGTAGGACAGTGAAAAAGAAAAAAGCTCTTGAATCTAAAGCTCTCTGGGATCCCATTAGGGCTGCGATACGATATATCCTTTGTATAGAATGTGAAAATCTAGCCCTGTGTGTAGTTACTGTTTACAGTGGGGACTCTTTACAGTTGTATTTTATTATATAAATGGCAGTACCATTAATATATAGAAACATTTTCACTATATTGTGAAATAATTTTAGAGGAGTGCACAAAATGATCAACAGCAAAAGCAATTCAGCCTACATAGGTTACACACAACTCATGGCAATATGCAGTATGCAATATATATGCGGATACTAATGTTACTAGTGAGCTATTGCAACAAAATTCACAGCAAAGCAGCTATTTCCATTTAAAATAATCAATGAATGAACCCAGTGCAGGGCAGGGTAATAAAACAAAGGCCTACTGCACCATTCACAGTGAATGATGAGGTGAGGTTTTATAAGCCTTACAGTCAGAGGGGTTCACCTCCCCAAGGAAACCCCTGTACGGTCTCCTGTCACTAAATCTTCTTCGATTGGTGGACATTGTCTCTCGGCTTGCCATATTATTTCATTAGTCCCTATCATTTTCCCTTTGTAGTAAACCCATATTTTTCACCTGAATTAGAAACCTGCATTAGCCACTGTTATGCAGTATCATGACCTGCGTATTTTTCAATTAACTGCATATTTTGTATTATTTTTCATTTCTAAATAAATCACTTATTTGAAGAGTAACAACACCACGCTTTAATATAATTTTATCAAATAAGAATGAAAACAGAATTCAGCAAGTGCTTCGTAGGATTATGCAATCAAGTACAATTTCGGGCTTTTGTCTGATTTCAGCCATATTCATGACACTTTTGGGAATAATGCACTTTTGTTATTCCTGTTTAATCTGGATTTATTTCTATTTTCATGTAGATTCTCTCTTTCCAGTGTTGATTCAAATAAATCTAAAACCTATTTGAATCAACAATGCTTCTCTAATCTTTCCAGAGCAATCTACATCCTGAGCATAAAGACACTCACAGGTAACAGATGTACACTCCATATGGCTCAGAGTGGTGGGACCCAGAGAATTCTCTGACTGGTGGGAATAATCTTTCACAGAAAGCTCCCCGAGGGGTAAGGTTACTGTTATTCAGCCTCCATGACAGATGCACCTAGAAATACATTCTGACATTTGATGAATTACCTAAAGCCTTTCCTGTACAAATTCCGCAAATATTACTGCTCGATTGTGCAACATGTCGTACACTATTATTTCACGTGTGAATGTATTTCTGAGGTGGCCATTTTTGTAAACTATAATTATTCAGTAATAAGCAGTGTACATTTTCTTTGTTATAGGATTGTTTATTTTGCTGCCTGATGTGCCATCTAAAATCTGCCTAAATGATTGTTGTTCTAAGAATGCAGAAACTGGCTGGCTGGCTAAACATAGCATTAATATGCCAACTGGAGTCTCATCTGAATTTGTTATAGTAAATTAATTATGGGAACTGAGACAGTTTTACCAATGTCTTTGCACAATATGTTGTGATTGAAACACAGACTGTCGTTGGGGAGGAAAGAAAGATAATGTATTACTAAACAGCTACTTGAATGAAAAGTCAGCCCTAACCATATAATTAAATAAGCAATGCTGTAATTAATAAACAAGCGACTATTCAACATATCATTCCATGACTGTGCTATAGTAGTTTCAGCAGTCTTTACAATGAGGCCGGTTTTCTGTTGTGATGGTAAATGAAAACAATCATGATCAGATTGATCTAATGCTACTTATCCTTTTTCATTTTGTGGGAGCTTATTGAAGAAACATGCTGAACTCCCAATAAATTATTGCAAGTTGACTAAACAGAGGATCTCAGGAAAGCCCACCCACAAACTCACTTAAAACAATAATAACAGGCCAGAGTTCAGTGTCATTAATCAGTGTTGCGTGGATTGCGCAACCCGATCGCCCCAACACTGAATAAGGTTCAGCACTGCGCTCTTTGGGCTTTGCAGAGTCAAACGGGGATCTCTCGGCCTGCCTGATTGGACATCCCAGTCCCTCTGACGTGTGTCACGCCCTGTCGTTTCAAGGGCTGCACCTGGGGAAGAAAAAAAAAAAAAAAAAAAAAAAAAAAAAAGCAGCCGTCTTAGGACTTTCGCCACTGAAAGGAGCTGGTCTTGTAACCTGAAGGTCACGGGTTCGATTCCCAGGTAGGACACTGCCGTTGGACCATTGAGCACTTGAGTACCCTTGTACTGAACCTGCATTGCTTCAATATATACCCAGCAGTATAAATGGACGCACTGTTAATACATTACAGGCATTTTGTGTAATGTAATCATTGGTGAGAAGAGGCAGCCCACCTTCACTGAAGCGCTAACACCGAGCTGCAACATCTGAACACACAAAGGCCTCCTGAAAACCTCACACTGAAGGGAATTACAAAGAACACATTTCATTTCGCTCTCTTTTTTCCAGGTATAAGACATAGGCCTATTACCGCTACAAGCTTCTGAACTTCCAGCATTGAAACCAGGGCTGATGAAACTCCCCGCGCTCTATAATTCAACACTAAGATAACTGAAAACTCTAGACTGCTCTTTTTGACATGAATGCTTTGACTTTGGGCGGCAGATTTTTTTGAGACCGGGAGAAATAATAGAACAAAGTCAAAACTGTCATCAGCCACGGGACTCCGAGGAACGCGTCGTGTCTATCCTACCGTTTCCGGCTCACGTGTTTGTTCAAGCTTCCAGCTCGCTAAGTTTGCTCAGAGAAGTATTGTTTTAAGGAAACCAGCAAAATATACAATACAGTTTAAAATGTGTACAGGACACAAATGTATGTATGTTATAGCAAAGTGTGCAACCTTTCATTCATGCATGGGGGTGTATACAGAGCTTATATTTACACTCTCAAAAGTGTGAACATTTTCAGATATCAGCACACTTGCTTTTCTCTGCTTTGTTGCTGATATTTAACAAAATCTGGTCTGTGTTTAAAATGTGCAAATCCTCTAATTAAAAAGTTTACAGTTTATTTATCATGTCTACAAAACAAAGGATTAGCAAATCATATTTCAGCCTCTGTAAAAGAAATGACTTCATTTTGCCAGATTTCTAGAGCGGAATATCAGAGACTAATTCAGACAATGTCTTCACAGTTTAATTCTCTTGTCGTCTAAATGGATTAAGACATTGCCAGGAACAGGAAATCTGATCAAAAAAAAAAAAACATGGCCTAAGCCAGAATATGAATTTCATTCCCTTAAATTTGACAGCAAATATATCGCATCGCTTGAGTTTGTTGTACTGCAATATGTACTGGATGTACAGCAAAATGCAACCGAAACAAGGAAACAACCAGGTCTGAAGTACCCTGTATTTAGTATTCCTTAGAGGAGGCACTTGCAGCAATAAGAATGATACAGTGCATTCAAGACAAAGCAATTATATTGGAAGAACTGTATCAATCCAGAAATTCCATTTTTGGAAACTTATTTTATTTGAATGTGTGCCATTATTGCATTATATATGGCATTTTACAAGGCTACACTATGCTGTTCTGAAAATTGCAGTGGCTACAAAATGAGACAATTTAAATGTCATATGCTGCCGAGTGAACTAGACGCCCCTCTGAGCTGGCCAGAGCTAGCTGATAAGATAACAAGTGTTAAATCTACAAACCCCACCCAGCACCAGTTTTAAAGCTTAGTCCTCTGTAACGCGCCCTGCTACTCCATTGACTTGTAACTTGACAGTTGCTGCTCAGACAACTAAAACTAGCTGGCCACCGGGAACTGATCTGAGGTCAGCAGCTGTGCTTTTGTGCCATTTTCTCGGCAGTGACATCGGAGTTCAAAACAATGTTCAAGCTGGGAAACAGCTGCAGCGTGAATACAAACGGTGCAATTTTGGATTACCACAACTTTTTTTAAATTTTTTTTTTAGCATTTTATTGGATATATCGGAATGAATGCAAGTGCATAACTTACGGACATTTAAAACCTTTTCCTGAATGATTTGTTCAGTGATTTCAGACACTGTACAGAAAGCTAAATGGTTATACAACGTTTTCATGTGAAGACAGACAAAATACCAGTAAACTTTATGAAAAATAAAAAGTTTACCATGTGGTTTAGAGATTAATAAGCAATCAAATGATTGCCCTTTGAGCTGACAAAAGAAAAACTGGCTTTGTTGGCTAGACAGGCGTCTAATGAACACACAAGTGTGAACTTGTGGTGTGTTTGTCTGATATGTTTCAATCTATATCTATACCACTTGGGAGCAGGTAGGATAAGGCTTGATACTTTCAAATCCAGGGATGAGATACACAAGATGAGTGGCAGAGTCTGTGTTTTTTTTTCTCTTCTTTTTTTTGTAGCCTGAAGGCATCTGTACTCTTTAGACAACCAGTCTTAGAAAATCATTTAAGTGATGAAACGCATGAACCAACATACAACGTAACCCTCCTGGACTGGAGTCTCACACCTCTACTTTAGTCTGCGAGTAAATGGCATGCCTAGAGGGGCTGAATAGCCTGTTATCATCATCATCATCATCAATCATCACCATCACAAACATGTATATTTATACTTATGTTATAACTTGCAAGACATTTCTCCAAGCAGCAACCTCGAAGTGGAGCATATATTTTCCCCAAAATATACTTTTCACTGTGTCTAAAGATGTTAAAAAAACACTTCCTTTTACTAAAAATGGAATGACAAGAGGCTATTTCCTGAGCTGCTAACTTCCTTGGGAGCTATCGACAAAACAGACAAACCAGTCAACTTCATGAAATGCCACATGGAAAAGCATATCGATAAGGCGAGTTCAAGTACAGTAAACAGCAAAGATTGAGCGCATTTGGAAATGTCCACGGTTCAATATATCCCGCTCCTTCGATATTAACAGTAATTTCATCAGCCAGATGCATTAAAATGATCAGAAACACAAACAAATCATGTATAAAAGACCTAGACTACTGTAAATCAATATTGTATTACATAAAAATCTAAAACAGTTATGAAGGTAGAAACGTTCTCTTTCTCCCCAAACATCTTTAAATATCTGAAATATCCTTCACAGCACACAAAATCTGCCAGAGGCCATTGAAAACTTTCTCTGAAACGGAAATGATATTTTAAAAACCAAGAAACCATCCCTTTAATTTACTCAGTACTTTTGAGCCTTTGGTACAGTACTAAGCGCAAATCCACATATATTCACATCCTTTACCTCAAAGTGACAGGAAAGTGACACTGCCCACAAGTCAGTGACTTTAGAGTGAGTTTCATCCCGCAAAACATGGGTTTCACGTTGAACTGCATTAGGGGCATTGAAAGTATGCCTTCTCTGCGTCACATGGGAAGTTTGGATCCCCAAATGGTTTATGAATCTTTTCCTCTAGACCAGCTTGAAAGTGGAGTCATAGACCACATGTCAGACACTGTGCACTGGATGTCAACAATCTGCAAAATGTGGCATTCGTGCTGCATCAGGTCACTCTTAGATTGGCTCAAAATACGTATTTTTCTATGTGGTTTCTCAACACATAAAGGCAAAGTTGAGTTTACATTTTAAATGGTGCATGTTTACAGAATCAGGAAACCAACAGTGCCTGATGAAATGAAAAAGGCACTAAGGACAGGAACATTTCCTGTCATTGAAAAAGTTTAGAAATACCCTTTTCCATTACCTGCTATATTCTTTGAGTAAGCTATGCCTTTAAGCCATTGCAATTAATAAAGAGTGTTAAATTATACTGAATATACAAGTAATAATAACTTAAAGTAAAAAGGTGTAATCAATTTGTAGATCAGGCCTTACGCGTATTATGGTTTATTCATATTCCATCATTCATATGGTTTATAATATTGGTAATATATTTATAGGTAAATTGAATATTGTTTGCTCTAAAATCCAAATATTGTGCCATTAAACCAGAACTTTTACTTCAGGTTAGATCAGAGTTATCTGAAGTTACTGTATATGTAAACCCATAAATTCTTATTACTTCAGAGTAAGGTTATCAAATGTCAGCAAACTGTTTTAAAAAATTAATTTCCATTTTTAAGCTCACCAGGGAAAAGCTTTCTACTTCTCAATTCATGGCCTTGCAGTGTCTTACAAAATCTGAGACGCATCAAAGAGTCAGTTTTTTATATTTTTATTATGAAGCACGCAATGAAGAATTTCAGTATGAAAGCCGAAGACGACAATCTGTGCTGCTCCATTGTCTACCAATATAAAAATAAAATTGCAGTTAATTCCATCCTGCTCATATAATAGCGTTTATCCCTGCTTATAATTGTGACTGTGAAATGTTCTTTTGAATTATTCCACACTTATCAAGGATGCAAGCTAAAATGTTTACCCATTAGCTGCTCATTGCTTATTTTCTTATAAATGTAGCAAATAAATAGGCTTTAGTTTTTGTTTGTCTGCCCAGATATGGCTAAGAAATGGCACCTGAACTGATTTTTCAAAACTTTCTAGAAATTCTGCTAGTTCCTCTTCAACTGGTTAATAGAGGGCATGCATCGACCCCATTCAGCCCTGACCAAAGTCTCTGGAGTCCAAAATGGTGCAGAGAAAATCCTACAACTCTGTGTTATATGGTTGTTTAATAAAAAGACTGCAGATGGCTTAAGTATTGTCACTGAACTCTGACCATTGGATTAAGTGATTTATCCCCCATTTTCTCAGAGCACTCTAGTAAGTCCAGCAACACAAAAGAAAATGGGCTAGCCAAAAATCTTTAGGATTGGGTTTTTTTTTTTTTTAATTAAAGATTAGAGAGAACATCTAGAGAATATATACTTTATGCGTTTATATACTGTAGGGAAAGAAACTAAAATGTATTTTTATAAAACCCACGCGAGCAAAATGCATGCCATTTTATTTCAAAATTCCAAATGAGTGAGACCATTTTGGAATTTATGCTCAGGCCTCAGCATCTAGCTGTTAATGAGTTAATTTATTGTGACCTGCATGTTGCTTCCAAGGAAAGTAGATCGAACATGAATATTAAATCAAAGTAACTAGACACCGAGTGCTGCCAGCTCTGAAAGAAGAAAGTGTAGAATAGATTCAAAAAGGAGAGGGATGTCATCTTTGCTCATGATTTCAGTCTCAGTGACAGATGTGTGCAATTTATCCAGCGTAATTTATACTGCATTTGTGTTTCCAAGGAGCCATCCTTTCCTCACATCTGCGAGAGATTTTGAAGAACAACAGGGAGGAGCCTGTACGGGCCCAGTGCAGAGATCTTCGATGGAGGCCTTTGAAGATGATTTCATAACACTAATCTAGATGTAACGGCAGCAGATGCTGATCAACCAATGGTATAAAAATTCTGAGATTCCTGATAACAACTGTCTGGCAGCCCATGACTGCCCTCTTTTTCATCTGCAGTTATACGTTCTTTGGAAAAGTTTTGACTCGAGATTAAGGAGGTTGTCTGGAGGAAGAATGAAAAAAAAAGAAAAAACACACTGTCCTCACTGTACCTAAAATCATTGCTCTGTGGGTGGGCTCATCCAAGGCAATCAAGTCAGATGGAGATCTGAAATGAATGGCCATCAGTCATATATTCAAGGACCAGCATTAGTTATGAGATTCCACAAAAAAGCGGTTAATATTTCTGGCAGTGGACAGTCATTCCTGCACATAGTGTCAGCTATTGCAGTTTGTCTGATAGTGTGTTGTGCACCCAACCTCCCAGGTCATCCGAAAATGAAGCCCACACTATAGAACACAGATGTACTTTGATCTCGCCCATACTGTTAATAAAATCTGATGAAATGATTTCAGCCAATTCTGTCTCTTTGTCGTCATCTTATGCAAACTAGAACTAAAATATTATTGAAACTTTGGTGCCCTTGCACCAGTTGATATCTTCATTAGATTTATGCATGCAATTAGAAATCCCACAGCACTATAGACTTATGGACAATGCAGCTGTTCTGATTGTAACCCATGGCTTTTATGCTAAAATCCATCTGTCCATGCTTCATAATACAAACTCACTGAATCGAATCTTTGATGTTTCCCACAGACTTGAAAGATCAAACGCTCCAATATGAAAAGTAGACTGAATTACAAAACAACCATATAAAAGTTATCAGCCATACGGTTTCATGTCTACCATCACAGCCTCAGAAATCTCTAGGGATTATTTATGTTACCAGCCTATAGAATGATTTATGAATGTGCCATGTATTTGTCTTGGTGTACTTAGTTGTGTCTATGAAAGCATTCTATAGCAGATTATGCAGTCAACACAGCATGGATCACTGTGATTTGACTATAGGATTTGTCTTCAGACAAGCAAATGGAAGCTATGCCCTACTAGGCAGTCATTGTTTCTGCATGGTTTTAGTTTTAGCCTTAACTTCACTTGGTCTCACACAGCCATTCACAGAAGTGCCCACATTTCACACACAAACAAACTTTATGATCGTCGTGGTGTTGCCGAAGCAGAGACCTACCCACGGCATCAGTGTTCAACACAGGTTCTCGCAGGTATTTCTAGATCCAACACTTTTAGCGCTCTTAATAGTCAGCCATAAGTACATACAGGCTAAATAATGTGACTATTTAATAACATCAGTGTTAAAGCTCTGCAAATGCACTTTACTTGTTTAGTTTTCTTTTAATTTAAAATTGAAATAAATAAAAATACCACTATTGACGGTGCAGAGACCAATGTAGGTTTGTGCACTGCATGCTCCCAGTTAAACTGGACACCATGACAAGCCTAACACACACACACACACACAGAAAACTAGCACTTGCTTTACTTGTAGCCCCTGCATGATGGAAGACCATTTCTGTATCATTCCTGAACATATAAGCTAATAGATTCAGAGAAGTTTGTCTTTTGACATGCAGTTTACAATGTACAATACCCCAAAAGAAATTCATGGCATGCAGATATATTTCTGACATTGATGCTGTAAAACTGTCAGTGACAATGCAGAAATTGATGTTTGATGTTTCATTCATGTCCTCCATGCTTTACTTAGCAAATATCAGACTACAGGTCAGCATTACTTTCAATATCTGACCTACAGTGTTGATGGAAGCTTCCCTCCCCAACAGCTCAGGCCCCTGGCATGCGTAAAATGACAAAATGGAGTCACCACAGAATACGGTATCATAATCATAACGGTGTGGACTATCAACCTCATAGGAAATTAAATTTCCCCAAAGTGGTTGAATTTTCACAGTACATTTAACAATTTTCATTGGAATATTTTGTTTATTATTTTCAATTATGTGTAATCTATGTACTGCCACTGCCTTGAACTCATTTCTATTTTCATTTTCCATTTAAACAGCAAGCCTGGTTTCATACAGTTCCTTCGGAACAATAGATTCTGCTTCAGTTTGCAAAGCAAAGTGGGGAAAAGGTTTTTCTTCTCTCTTCTTGCCTGTGACAAGTGTTGTCACGTAAGACAATAGTGTCAAATTAACAGAACGTGCAAAAAATCACCAAGTAGCAAGTCAGCACTTGTTTTTGAGAGGGTATTCGATAAAGAACAGTATCCTTACCTTGTGAATCGGAGCTTTGGAAAAAGTATTTTCAGCGACCGCAGCCACGCACCAGGTGCTTTGCCAATCTCACATTTTAACTCCCACTCAGGGCAACTGGAACGATTTCAATATCGCAAGTGCTCGGAAAGGCGTGAAAGAACCACCTGTCAGTCAAGGGATCTTCAGAGATGGCTCCGGTCCAGTGAATGATTAAAACATGCATGGTGCTTTTTCTAACACTGGAAGATGAGAAATCCGATGATCAGAAAAAGATTTTTAACCTGTAAAATTACTCTTCTTACATTTCTCATTTTTGACAATGTATTTATTTAATCTGTCATTCTTCATTTTCCTTTTTCGTTTGCTATAGGGCACATAGCTTTTTATGTACTGCATAGCTGGTTTATCAGTATGAATTTTCTATTATTTTTTGCTTTCTCCACCTCAAAGCATATTAGGTGTGTTGAAAAGCACAGTGAAAATAAGGTGTTTCTTAGAACAATAGAATACAACTGCTCTCTTCATATTACCTATTACACATCAGGGGAATTTAACAGCCCCTCATTCAGAAGTAATGAGCGATTGCCATGGGGTGAACAGTGGCTAATGTGTGGTCACCTCACTGAAACAAATTCATCAACCAACAGGAGAAGAGGCAAGCAACAAACAGTCTCCCTTACAGACTGTGCAGTCCTCAAAAGTCTTTTAACCATTGAAGTACACATTGCAATTCAACCTCCGTACAAGAAATCCTCTGTGTTGTGTGTCGGCTGAAGGGGCTGAATAAGCACTCAATCTCTGATATCCACCTGTGGGTTTTTCACTGCCAGGCCATTTCAGCAGTAAAATGGCCTGGCAGTACTCAGGACAACTGCACCTGCTTCCACGGCAGCAACAAAATGCCCTCTTGGCCATTATGAGGAGCATGTGCCATACCTACACACAGTCTAAACTGGATACATTCACAATTTAAATAATTATAAACAACCTGATTGTGGGTAATTTTAGCACTGTGTTTTAATTATGATTTTTAGACATGGTCTATGTGATTCACAGACCAGGACAACAGTTCATCACAATAAACTAGATACTTTGTGAGACAAAATAGGATAAATGCATTAGCTGCATTTGTAAATCCAAATAGATAATTGACTCACTTGATCCAAGAGGCCAGATATCTAGATCCCTGTCTTGTCTGTGATATATTCAAACTGTGCTATACTCAAACTATATTGAAACTGAACATGCTAACTTTTTTCATGCATACGATGGAACTGGGTAAGCCAAATTATGGGATCTCAAACAACCATGTGCCTGGGATCTTTTTCAGCTTCTAAAGTGGCAAGACTGGTTTGTGGAGAATTCAATAAAATGAATACTCTATTAAAAGGTCAGAGATCCACAAACCACTATAAGGCTGGTCTGTTTCAAATCACAGAGAAAAGGGTTGTTTGTGTTGGCTGAATAAATAAGCAGCTTAAGACATTTATGAAGATTCTTTTCTTGTACCAAACACAAAAATAACTATAATGTGCATAACAGTACAATACTTTTGGAAAAAGTCAGTTATGAAAACCAAAAAAAAAAAAAATCTTTCACCACTTTTATTGTAAAATTGTTTCCAAGACTCATTTGACAACACCAGTGTTTTTGATTATATTATTCATTTTATGTGCATGTGTTCATTCCCATTGAGTCAAATGGACATGCATGAAATGATCTTTAATGAGGCATATTGAATATTAATGCAATGCCAATTACAGGGAAAAGTCTGACACTGCAGCTGGTTCTTGTAACTCTAATAATCTGGCATTTCCTTATTAACATTATTGATATTCAGCTTCAGGAATCATTTATACTGATTGACAATATCATTGTAATACCAATATTATGCCTTTTAGCTCATGTTTGACTATGCTGCACAGTGTTCATTTAGCACTCATTGCAAAGCTACATACTTTATCTAGGCATCTACGTGGTTTTCCAGCAAGGGAGGATTTGGGAGTACAAAGCTAGCTTCAACCTCAAAGCAAATGTGCCTCTCTCCCATATGTGTAATTTGAAATGAAACTGTATTGATCCTGTAATCTACTTGACTATGAGCAAATCTTTATCTACCTGTTCAGAGTTTAATAGTTGTCTTTTGTGACCGAGACAACATGTGGGTATGGGTTGTGTATTATCCAATTCCTTCTATATCCTTTAATACAGATATAAGTCTCTAAACCATTTTCTGATCAACAATCAGTTTAAAAATTAAGGTCAGTCTTTTACTTAGGGAAAATAACAATTTTATCAGCAGTTTTCTCATGGAATAAATAATTTGTTTTGTTGGTTGTATCAAATCCTTGTAAGGACCAAGTCAAAGAATTTCTAAAGAACTCACTGTCCCTCTTCGAACCTCTCCCTCACTACCCATCTGCCGCCATGGTCTGAAGACGCATCTCTTCAGACTGTACCTGGACTAACTGCCACCACTCTGTGAATCATTTCACTTTAAATCCCCCCTTTCATGGCACTCATGTTACATGTATCCCCATTCCAGCACTTTTTGTAATTTGTATTTTTGTCCTAATATTGTAGCTTGTTCTTCCCCCTAGTTTGACTTGGCATAAGTTAGGTCAGAACAATGTTCACTGCGTGAACTGAACTGTGTTCTTGGCTATAAATAGCTGTACGAAATGAGCATTGTACCTTATCGAACCTGTGTTTTGTAGTTGCCCACTGACCATGATATGCACTTTTATACATCGGTTTGGATAAAAGCACCTGCTAAATAAATGCAATGTAATGTCTGATGCGCCCTTTCTATAGTTAGTATTACAGTTTAAAATGGGCTTATTCAAGTGATGAAAACATCAGAAGAAAAAACAAGCCCCAAGAACAGGGTGTCCAGAATTAATTTTGCTGCCAAATGTTATTCACCCTTCTTCAGTTAGTTTTTTTAAGGTCATAGCAGTAAGCAGCTTTGAGGATTTATTTTTCTGAAAATGTCATGTTTTTGTCCAGTGGCCTCAGGCAAGAGAGGGGCTATAAAAAAGAAAGAATCTGGTGTCATCATTTAACAGTACAAGTACAAAGTACAAGCGAAGTCACTGCTCTGTACACAAAACATTTTCACCTCCAGGATATCCAGAAATGAAATGTCAGAAATGATAAATATAAATTTAACACCATTTATATTTTAAAACTAAAAAGGAGATAATGTAGTTGAACAGCATTTAACAGTTACATACATTTGCATGGTGGAATGGTGCATGTTCTTTCTCCTCCATATTGCTTTTAAATATGATCTGACATTATTTGCATACTTTCAGTAATGAAGTAATAGGTTACGGCGAAGAACAGAGTGGACATAATGCTTGCAGGCATAAAAGTCACTGGTAAATCACAGCATATGAGATGTTGTGAGAGAACGGTTGCCTGCTAGGGTACAAAATGGTCCCTCGTGACGAAAAAGGGTTGTTGATTGGCAATTTGAAAGAGTTAGGAGGGACATCAAACACCAGCCTCTGCCTGATTCATTCCAACGTGTGGGGGGAAAATGCATTCTATCACTGCGAGGAGGAGTGTTGAGGAGCGCAGGCGACATATCCACTCAGCCAGCCAGAGGCTAAACTGCAGGAGAGGAGGGGGGGAGAGAGTACAAAGAGCCAGGGTTTCCCTCCACAGGCGAGCGCAGTGAGAGACCACGCGGAGCAGCAACGGGGACAAATGGGGAAGGCAAATTAATCCCACCAGCGCTCTCCGAGCTGGGGCAGAGAGAAATTCACTCAAGCAAGGCAATGATCACTTGAATCTGGTGCCTAAGTGACTGGGCTGAATAGCTCTGACAAGCTTTCGAAAAGGAGAACATTTGTAACATTGTTGGGCTACTGTTATCATTTCAAATTGAAGATAATATTTTGTTTGCAGACATCAACTTAAGACAGAAACAGCTATACCGTAGGAAGCCAAATTTTCACAGTGATTGCTTTTAAGTTAGAAACAAATAACATTTAATAAAATTAATTATAGCAGTCCCACTATCGCTCCCTTGGCTTTTCAGCAGCATGAACTGGCAGCTGTTTATGTCCTCTGTGAACGACCCGGTAGATAACATTAGCAAATATTCATGGTGAACAGAAAACAAATTTAAATTGTTTGCAACAATTTCTTAGAGAGGTGTCTAAAGTTATCTAGCAACACAGTGAAATGTCTAGTGCCAATTCAATTCTTACCAGATAACATTTGGTCCTAGTTATTTGGAGGGTAGTAGCCTAATTACAGTAAACCATGCAAGACAGTATTTACCGCCCTTATCTTTCAATCACAACTACCAGAGATGGAGGTTTGCTTGCCAATTTCTACTGTGTCACTTCTAGATAAAATACAAAAAAAAAAAAAAACTATTTGTCAGATGCTTAAATTTCACAGGAATTACTTGAGCAGTGTATGTATAACCCAGTGTTGTTTTCCAGGTTTTCTCCCAATAAAATTAAATTGCCAGAAAAGTAAGAGGCTTTGGAACAAGTACAGGGCAAACCCAAGGGGAAGCCGGAGGAGAGAATTCTGGGAGTGCATGCAACGGTCCGCGCACATCTGCTAACGACATGGCCACCCACCACATCCACACACGTAAAGCAAGCGCAAAACCGCGTTTCATCTTCCCAGACCCGACCGCAGCGGCTCTGACCCGCGGAGTATTGCTGCACGGAAACCTCGCGCACGCTAGGCTTCTCCGGTGCGGTGGGTCCGGTAAAATGATATCGCAGCGTCCAGATCTGAAGGACGAGATGAGGACACAACATTTGATGTCTGTTTCGGGATGGGGGGGAAGAAAGCAGGCCTGATTTTTGTCTGCTACCGGCTGTGGTTAGGGGTTTCCGTGGGAACGGCTGACCACTCCTGATCCTGGCCCAGACAGTGACACGAGGTGTGGTCCGGCCCATGCGAGAGACCAGGTCCCGTTGAGCTGATCATGAAAGGGCTCTGGTGCAGTTTTGCCTGGTTTTTCCGGAAAGATCAAAAGAACCCATCCCTTTCGAAGCAAAAATAAAACCAACTGCAATAACAGAAGTGTGCATAGAGACTCATAACTGGAAGACATTTTCTCCAAGCATTTCCTCACCTAAAAAAAAAAAATACTAAAATATCATGGGAAAACCTAATCTACAGTATGGCTGGGTTTTACTCATTTTTTATATATTTCCCTAGCATATAGCCTTACAAAGGCTGACTGAAATATGTAGCATTAAATAAGGAAATAAGCAGCCATGAAATCCACAGCATAACCAGCAACTTACATGGCAAGAGAGGAATCATGAATGCATTTTAATTTCCAAATATTGTAAGAAATTATCTAAAACAATGGCTTGCCTAGCCTGGAATTGCTCTTGAATCCCCATATATGCATGGATACACATGCATGGGCATGTACATACACACCAAAGCATTTCAATACCATCTACAGCATTTTATTGTGTGGCGCAAGGGAGAAATATTGATTATCCTCAATAACTGCAAGCCATAGGTGGTGAAAAAATGAAAAACATTCAACTTCTGCTATGAGATGCAATTCCATTTTACAGATTACAGATATATTCACATGAACTCATGAGTGGAAGGTGTATTTTCAGAATGTTTGACAAATTAAATCTCACCTTTCCACATTGATTTAGTGCATTCATAGGTATAGGTCTCAAAACAATATTTAATTGTATTTATTCTTTGCTTTTTAAAAATTATTATTATTACAAAAGCTGTCAGACATCTCACAGCAGCAGTGGAAAAAGACGTGTTGATATTTCAACTGAAGTTAACAAAATATATATATATTTTTTTAAATACGGTACATTTGGAACAGTAGGCTTACAGCATAAATATAGCTTTCACTGTTCATGCCAGTGAACAAAAGCCATATGTAAATGTGAGGCCGTTAGTCTTATTTATACAGCTAGTTTCAAAGTAGAACACAGGCTGCCTTCAAGAAAAAGCCCAGTCTGCGTTGCTATGGAAATAAGCATCACTGCTAACTCACAAGGGATTGTGTTTCAATGAAGATCACCCCACAGACACCCCCCGCTAGCAAAGTAGAAACAAGATCGACAGCTTACCATCAGGCAAAACAGAACATTACGAATGTCAAGCTAAAAAGTAATATTAAACATGATTGTGTGTTTACTGTACTGCCTTACAGTACACATTTTAAGGGCCATGATGTAAGGCATGTCAAAATATAAGTATTGTATACATATAAAATCACAATGCTACAATAAAGTAAAAAATGAACGGAGCAGAAGAGTGCTTTACTCTACACCATTACATTTAAGTCATTTTTTGTTTTGTTGTAGATTCCAATTTGTCTAAGGGTTATTGTATTTTTACTTTCAGTCTTAAGACTGGCGGATGAGGAATCCCGTAGTTACATTTGAGAGCTTTCTAGAATTGATCAGCTGGATGAGAACAGTTATTGAGTTGCATATGGTGAGAGTTGAGAAACTGCTTTTTTGTGTATCAGGAGAAAAAGAAATGACAAGGGACATGAGCCATGGACATTTGGTTTCACATTGATCTTATCGTTGTCTAGGAGAATGGAGCAATGGACACAGTTTAGAGATCTTTCTTCAGATTTTCGTTTCCTCTGGAGCATCACACTATGGTGGCCCTTGGCTGGGACTGAAACTTGGTGTGTTGTCACTGAGGTGACAGTGCTATTCACAGCATCATCGTGCCACCCTATTTGGATCGGTTGAGTTGAAATACTAAAGAACTTACCAAAAAAATATGCCAAGAACAGCCATGGGGTAGGCAACAGTGAAATAATAAATTGCCGTTTGAGACCACTGTGCTATTTTTCTACTTTGTAACAATGGGCTGGAATTTCATGGTCACACGATATCCAAATAGCTATGATTTTGCTATGCTCTGCTTAATCTATATGTGAAGTTAATCTTCGCTCACCTCTGATCTACTGCACAGTTCTGTAATGTAATTAAATGTTTAAAATCTCAATGTAGATATGCACATTTCCTCATATCTTACCAGCTCACTTGAGTGTTTATTAAAAAAAATCATATTTTATTAGGACTCTACATAAGAACTAACCTGTGTGTATTTACCTCTAAGGCCCATTGTGGATGCAATGACCTGCAGCGCATTTCTTGTGGGCCGGGTAATGGATTGTGAGAAGCAGGGCCAATGCCATTCTGCGTTTCATTAAAGGGGGAGGGCAATGTCTGTATCATCAAATCCCCCGAGGAAGCAGTAGCAGCAGCAGCAGCAGCAGCAACAAAACACTTAAACCATCAAAGTGAGAGAGGCCACGAGCAGCCATCTGCAAGGTCTCCGCATCTCGAGTGCAGTCCACGTGCCTCGGTGGAGAGGGCTCGAGTACCCTACGGAATGCACAAGTAGAGGGTGTCAGAGCCAAGATGGCTGGAGAGTGGGCCCAACAGCACCAGCTAGGAGTCCAGAAACAGCTGGTCGGTCTGCTAAATTGCCTCGGATTGGACCAGTTTGCGGCAGTCGGCCCTAAAACCCCGCCTTGTGGCCGACCATCGCTTCCAGTTTGCCATAGAGCCAGTTAAAACAAGACTATCAACCTCCGAACATATACAAACACGAATACTTATCGGTATAGGAAGATGCTGTACAAATAACTTGTTCAAAATAAATAAAAAAAACAACAAACTGCAGCCATAATTATCATTATACCCTGCACATGTCGGAGAGATTGAACTTGTTTTTTCCATCTAGGAGAAATGGAATAAAGTGCACCGTGAGTAATTAGCGCGCTGTCACTCGCTACATAATTCAGTGGTGAAAGAAAACAGGCCTCTCACGAGAAGATCATGACACTTGCTCGGCCCTCCTCGACACGGACACCCACAGAGAGAGGCTCCCGGGGTGTTTGGGTGAGTGAAGGCTTCGCTGCTGTCGTTTCCCGCTGATGAATAATCCAGCTCATTCATTACAAAACTAATATCTCATAGTTGGAATGATTTAAATCCGCAGTACGACCCAGGACAACACACTCATGAATTGTAGCTTGACTGCTCTATTTAAAAGAAAGCACCAAGTTATAGTATATTCATCACATTATCATATTTTCATTTATTTATTTAATCTTTTAATTTAATATTGCAATTGTAGTGTTCAGTAAGCCACAGAATAATTATTTATATATAATTCTCACTTGAAAATAATGCAAACGTTTCATGAATCAAAACAGTTAATTGACTGTATAGTAAAATGATCATTTTATGATCGACAGCAATACACAATTTAACCGTATTGTATGTATGGTGACACTAAAGGACACCAGGGTACACTGCTTACTTTTTGGTTCATATTTGGTAGACATTTGGTAGTTCACAATCAGATTTCAGGCATTTATTTTCAAAGAGTGTATGATCCAGGAAATGTAGAGTTTTGCCCGTTTTGCATAGTTGGCTCTCAGTATTTCGTTTCAAAATAAAGAACAACTTCGTTTTTGCTTTTTTGGAAAAGGAGAAGTAAAGCACTTCTGATCCTTGAGTGACTGGTGGGCCTACGCAAGCTTCAATGTTCTTCTCATTCCTCTCGGAGCCACCCACTCTCCAGCTGGGTGGTCACATCACTGTCAGTGAGGTTTTTCAGCACCTCTTGAGTCCAGTATTCTTCCTGGTACTGGCAGGACACAAAAAAAAAAAAAAAAAAAAAAGTAAAAGCTGATCTAAAATGTAATGAAAGGTACGGAAGTTTCAGTTGTATGGCCAACCTTGAGTGAGTTTAATTTAGCAGCTTTGATGTATTTAATATGTATTGACGATTTAAGAGTCATTAAGTTGAATTTTATTTCACCTTCTAATACATAAAGAATTAAAAATACAACTCATACACTGACAAACACAATCACACACTAGCATACGCATGCAAAATAGCATACAAATACTTGATTAGAAATATAACTTATGAATCCAAGGCATTCAAATGCATTGGGGACCATATTCAATTCACACGGCTAATTACAGTTTCTATGGAGATTCAAAACAACTCCACAGAACTCAGAATTATGATGACAGTCTCATAGGCTAGGGGAACTTTTCTTAGCTGGACAGGCTTATGTGTGAGAACATACCGCTAGTTTTTTACAGTTAGTGAAACTACTGTGGGCCATGGCATTGAAAATGTATACCTGAATACATTCATAAAGATAATAATTTAAAAATTCCATTAAGTTGCCCTCTAGAGATGGGAATTGGCGTTAATATAAATGATGCAAAAGAATGCCTCTGAGGGTGAATCTGTTTAATGCATGTCTTTAATTTCTTCAGAGTGATTCCTCGACCACTATGTATATCATTCCTGTTGATACCATTCATGTAATGCTTAAACTGATTATTTTTTGCCTTCAGTTTGCTAACAAACTGGCTGTCCATGGGTTAAGCTTGATACTGCAGGTCCATGTAAGCTTTGACAGCTGTTTTCCAGTTCTACCCAACATGTTTAAAACAATAGAGCAGGTTGCTTGGCAACCACAGGGTGATCTTCTGGTCCCAAATTTTTGTATTGCAAACCAAACTACACAATGAATCTGCACACTTGTATGCACGCGCACACACATATGCATGCACATACGGAAACAAACTTACACCATTATTCACATCTTTAAATGCAGAAAACAATTCTGAATGCATCAATTTAAAATATTATCCTCACTAAATTATTCATATGCATCTCTGCAGTAGGCTCTTGCACAAAGATTCATTTTAAAATTCCACATCATTAAAAAAAGCAAAATTTATTCTAGAAATGCTTTTTGAACTGGAAAAATCTGGTCCCAATCTGGGAAGAAATTTTGTGTCCTGTACAAAACTGAAAGAATATCTAAGGACTGCATGCTATGTTAGCTCTATCAATGGCAGTAAACAGAAGCCGTTAGCTCTCGTGTGAAGTGACAGAAATATATCTTATCATCTCCAAAGCAGAGCTATGTACATGAGACATCTTATGTATTTATGACAAGCAAAAATAAACTGAAAAATGAGATTAGTTGTTTTAGAAATAAAATAAAAAATAAAAAAAACTAATTAACAAATAACCATGTAGCCTATCCATCCACTATGTGCAGTGATTAACAGCAATGCAGCATCATTTGAAAAGCCAAGTATGCAGGTCTACAGACTGCCTTTATAATGACAGCAAGTGCACAAGTTTACAGTCAGGGACATACTGGGACAACATCTGCCTAGTAGCAGAACTTGGGGGGGCGTTCTTGTAAGCTGTTTCCATGGGGACAATGGCGAAGATGCCAATTATCTCATTATAGCACTGCTTTCTTAATCATTCTTACCAGGGAGTGTCCAAGGGCACATTCTGACACTTCTCACCATGAAAGCAAGAGGTGACCAGACAGATCATTGACTAGATGGAAATGTATGCAACATAGCAATTTGTGCATAGTAAAATCTACGAAATTTCTACTGGTGTACAGTATGCAGTAGAACACTTCCGATTTCATACATGTTAAATAGGATTTATGTGGAAGCCACTGTCGGTCACTGTTACTGCCACATTCAAAATTGCAATTACAATACAAAACATTCTGCAGCACTGCAGTGCATGTAATGAGGTTGTAGTGTACCGGGTCTGTGTTAATTTAATGCGGGGTCCCCAATCTCTGAACTGGCCTTACCCTTTTAATAACACATGATAACTGCTGCCCCAGGTTCTGGAGCGAGTGAAGTAATATTTGTTATGTATAGCTAGTATAACGTATGTTCAGCTACTTAAGTCAAATATATATAAAACAATACTTGCTTGAAAAATAAACCAGACAAATCACAATCGTCAACCAGTGCATTTGCTACTGAGTTTGTATTCATGTGTTAGTTCATCAGTATGTTGGTTAGTTTGTATTAGGGGTTTAGTCCATTTGCATGGTTGTGCACTAGCTATTCGTATTATTGCATTAGTGAGTGTGCGTGTTATTGGGTTAATCCATTAGTATTAGTGCCTTTACGTATTAGTGGGTTTTGTGCATTAGCAGAGAATGTTAGCACATTAATGGGCTGGTGCATCAGCAAATCGGTGCGCTAGTTTGAGATTGAGGCTATATCCCTATCCTCTTTGTTTTCATTCTCTGAAGGTAGAATGAACCCTTCTGTTACTACCCATGAGCTTATACTCATTCTCTCGAGTTCAGGCTCGTGACAGTCAGTGATAAATAATAGAACGCATGCATAGCTTCAGGCAATATTTTAACAACATTGCTACAAAGTAAAGACTTTGAGATCAAAGGATTAAAATGTAAAAATCTTTTCCTGTCTGACTTCAAAACTAATGAGTCTGAGGCTATGCACATGGATTGCATGTAAATGAGTGCATTTTACGCACGCTCTTTGTGAAAATGTTGCTCTTTTCATGAGCATTTTTCTTTATCTGTGTTTTATACATCACACAAATGCAACTGGGGAGCCATTAACAACATACGCAACTGTCCTCCATCAACCTTATATGCATATGCTAATGTGGGTTGGGAGTTCCTTTACGTGGGATCTTAAGGATCCTTCATGTAACCCATAAATGCCTGCCTGTCAACCCCTCCCCCACTGATCTCTATAAAACAGTCTCTGCCAGTTTATACTGATACAGTGTAGAAGAATATATAGGTGCTTGAATTTCATTGCATTATTATCAGTCTACCATGGTTTCCATAACTGTTCCATAGTTCAAGGAAACGCGAAGGGAAAACTCTCCTGATTGGTGAAGAAACACGCCATTTCATATATGTATATATAAATTAATTCCTGAACATTCTGAATGCTACACCATAGTGAAATTACAGTGCAGTCTGAAAGAATTTCTACACCGATACAATTGTTTCAGCTCTATACTCTAGCATACTGGAGAGATAAATGAAACCACGGATATGACAAACTGTAGAGGGTATTTACATCCATATTGGGTGAACCATGTAGGAACTACAGCCCTTTATATACCGTTTCCCCATTCTAGGGCATCAAAAGTAACTGGACATTGTCTGCTCAGCTGTTTCTTGACCAGCTGTGTATTGTTGCATAATTAGTGCACAAAGCATTGCGTTTGGAATCCGTTTGTCTCTAAACATGAGGACCAAAGAAGCATCAATTCCAATAAAGCAGGCCATCACGAGGCTGTAAAATCTGATTAAATCCATCTGAGACATAACCAAAACACTGGGTGTGTCAAAATGAACTGTTTGGATTGTTAAGAAGCAAGAATGCACTTGTGAGCTACCACCCAGTAAGCACTAGCCAGAATCTAGATGTCTACAGGGTGGAAATATATAGGTTGAAAGAACAGTTTTAGACCTGACTAACAACATTCCCAGACTAGCAAATGTATGCGCAAAGTCACTAAAGCACTACTGAAGCAGAACAATTGGACCAAGTTTTACAGAGCATTGTGACATACTGGCACTGCTTCCACTGGTCAAAACGGATGCAAGAGATGGCGGTGGCTAACAATGAAATGGGCCCATAAAAAAACCTATTCCCCTGACCATATTGAAACCTCTCCCTGCTGGGAAAGCTGTGGGAACATGGTGGACATATAATTTTGAATCCATTCCCAAATCACAGAGGTGACAGGGGCCTGGATTCAATCAACTTTTCTTCCCAATGATTTTGAATCAAAATTCTGTAACATACTTTATTATTTTGCTTCATACACCCAGTTCGATTAGTTCAGCAAAACTGGGATTTTTTTAATAAGAAAAAAATACAAAATACATGTATTACAAAAGAAAATTTGGGGGAAAATGTTGATTGAATCCAGACCAAACACACAGCAGTTCCAGCCGGTTTCTTTATTAGAGGAGCCTCCCCCCTTGGTGGTCATTCATAAATCAGGTTTGTCACCGCGATCCTCAGCCTCGTCTAATTGGTCAGCCCGTGGTCCCATGCCTTCAGCAATGAGCCCCTCCATAGGAAGAGAGGGGGCTGACCTTGACTATGAGATGCTGATTGAAATCCCATGTGGCAAGCCTTCTGAACGGATGGGAGGGCAGTGTAAACACAGCCGCTAATCGTTACATCGTCTCGGGCGGCGCCCCCTCCACAAGGTCAGCGGGATTGTCCTAAAATGGCACGCTTCTAATAATCCTCCATGGAGGGGCATTTAAAAATGCAATCTCAAGTGGTCAGTTAAGCACTCGACACTATCATCCCAATGGTGTTGAAACAGTTCCGTAAAGAGCAAATTATCACTTGATGGTTTTATCCTGCTGGGGGCTAATGCATGCAAGAAATCAATTACACATGTCATTGGGCTAAATCTACTGTAGGTCCTAATGATGGTAGGTGATAATACTGCTTAATCACCAGGGCTGAGGCTTAAAACATTCGCACTGCAGTGTGACTGTCTAGCACAGCAAATGGACAACCGGTCTCACAACTCCAAGGCTGCGGGTTCAGTTCTCAGGTGAGGTACTATTGCTGTGCCTTCAGTAAGGTATTTAAACAAGCGCTCCAGGGCATTTCCCTCTGACAAATAAATAACCACAGTGTAAGATGCATGTTGCTTTGACAAGAATAAAAACAAGTACTTCATTTTATCCAAGGTGCTTCAAGACAGCAGTGTAGCTTCAAGACAGAGTAGCTGGGGAACTGGATATGTAACTCTGAGTTTGTGCATTCAATTGACAGGAGGGCCTGTGCTATTGCCTTCTTAAGCAATTCAGGTTAAGTACCTTGCTCAAATAAAATATCCAGCTGTCAAGTTGGTTGTGTACAGGATGCAAACTGTCCCACAGGATATGACCACCTATTACATTCCTAAAATGTAAACAAATACAAAAACTGTATTTACCGATTTGGCTGTTTAAAAAGCACCAGGGCTTTTCACTATGTCAGGTATACAGTAAGTAGTGTAATTTGCACTGTATTGTATTTGTTCCCCAAGCAACAGTCTTACAGGCTTGCTCTCTCAAGCAGAGAAATGTCTTGGACCTATCATGAATTAAGATATTCTGCACTTCAGCCCAATTTATGAACAAAATGGTACTCTGGGTAGTAATTAATCTGGCACTCTTTGGCCCGAGTGCACTTATACCTCCTTACAAATAACAGTGATACTCCTAAAGCTGCTTTGTTGTTGACCCTGAGGGACATGTGTTCGAGTAAACAAGGGCTTTTTCATTGGCTCTGTGGGTTATGGTGTCTAAGCAGATTGTGCCTTCTCGTTCTGTCATGGTGTTGGCGCATTGCTTTGTAGTGAACTGTGCTTTTTACATATACTCAGATGTAGTGTTCAGTGCTGTGAAAAAGGCACTCTCTCCCCCTTCCTGATTTCCTCCATTTAGACAAAGGGACAGTGAGTAAACAATGCATTTTAAAAAATGATATTGTTTACTTAATGGAAAAAAGTTACAAAGCAACCATATTGTTCACCCATGGGAAAAAGTAATTGCCCCCTTAGTTACTCAATCAACAAATGAACCAAATTTAATTGATAATCGGATTCAGCTGATTGAACGGAGTGAAGATTGCAGCCACCCCTGTTGAATATAAACCATATATGAATCATATTGAACCAAACAATACCAGCAGAGTGAACTAGTAACCACAAGGTTTCAACAAGCACACAATGCCATGATCAAAGGAAATTCCAGAAGAGATGAGGAAAATAATTGTTGAAACAGTCTGGAAATTGTTACAAAATCATTTCTAAGGCTCTGGGACTATCGAACCACAGTGAGAGTCATTATCTCCAAATAGAGAACACTAGAGAATTCTACCAGGAGTGGCCAGCCTGCCAAAATCTTTCCAAGGGCGCAGCAACAAGTCATCCATGAAGTCATGAAAGATCCCAGAAGAACATGAAAAGAACTGAAGGCCTGCTCTGTATCAGAAAATTCTTAAGTAGAACACCCGGTCATCTGTCTGTGAGCTAAAGCTGAAGTGTAATTAGGTTATACAGCAAGACAATGATCCAGAACACAAAAGCAAGTCCACGTCTGAATGGCTGAGAAAAAAGAAAAAAAAGAAAAGAAAATAAAAACACATTTAAAGTTTGGGAGTGGCCAAGTCAAAGACCTGACCCAAGATAGATGTTGTGGCAGAACCTGAAACAAGCAGTTCATGCTTGAAAACCAGCTGATTTGTCCAAATTAAAACAGTTCTACTGAGGAGTAGGCTAACATCCCTCCACAGCAATGAGAGAGTGTGATATTAAATTATAGGAAGTGATTGGTTGGTTATTTCTGCTCAAGGTGCTGCAACCAGTTAAGTTTGATGTTTGTTTGAATTAACTTTTTCACAAGGGTGATATGGATGTTTGATAATTTAAAAATGCGTTGTCACTACTCAGGTTCCCTTTGTCTAATATTACATTTTGTCTAAAGATCTAAAACCATCCAGTGTGACAAATATGCAAGAGAGGAAATCAGGAAGGGGGAGTACAATCCTTTTCACAGCACTGGAGATGGTGACTTTTCCATGGATTGAGAGACTTGACGTTGGAGTAAACAGTGGATTTACCATTTTCTCAGAGGGACGTACGTAATGTTGTGCAAGACACCCAGTGGCACGCTTTATCATTGGCTGACCCCGAGAAGAATGACTGGTTCTTTTGTGCCTCCAAATGTATTCGGTAACAAATGAGTTCTCAGAAGTCCCTGGATTTCAAAGAAAAAAAAATTAATTTCCTTCCCAGTTGCTACATCAAATCACTCTTGCATAATTCTTAGAAGACAATTCAATTTTGGTGAATAATGTTTAAGAGCTCAGTTACGCTGCACTAAAAAGAAAGCCCCTCCTGATCTAAAGAGAAATGTACCAGAACACGTTATCATATCTCCTCTCATATAGATGAATATATAGACAGGTTCTGTGGCATTTCTAAAAAAAAGTGATCAGTATGGCTTTATAGCTATAGCATTCCTTCTGGACTCTGATGGATGCTCTACTCCCTGGGTACCTGCTACTCTGTTGTGGGGATTATCTCACCCAGTTTAAGGAGTACACAATATACACCAAAGGGAAAGGATACACACGGACACAATAATACCTGTTGAGTGCTCTCTGACGCAGTCTAGACAGCATCCTAGGAAAGCCTCATACGATGTATGCATTAAGCCTTTCTGCCCTCCCCGCTATCTAGAAACTTCCCTCTGCTGTTCATCAGCGTCAATCTCCTGCCGGCTACAGCCCTGACGATGCGGAGCTTTAACGCGCTCCGGTGTTAAAGGTGTCTTGCTTGCCGCATCCCCCTCCGTGCCTTTTGTAATCTTCCATTATCGAGCAGCAGAACAGGGGAGACCAGATGTCAACAGCATGCGAGATCGATGCCTGATCCTGTCAAACTGAAGAGATTAGCCCCGCTCACACTGCGCCGCGCTAGGTAGGGGGGGGAAAGACAGGAGACACCATTAACGTCATCCTGCTCAGGAGGCAGGCGGCCATTCATGTAATAGGAAATGCTGCCACCCAGAGGACAAAGTCAAGGATGGCAGTTTTAAAATATAATTTGCAGCCATTTTGTGATACATGTAGCTAATGTCTAAGTCCAACCGGAAGAAAATGGGCAAAAAAAAGTCTATTTTATGATTATAGACGTATTCTTGTGCATGAAGAATTTCAGTTCATGATATTAAAGACTGATGCAAAAAAAAAAAAAAAAAATAGCTTGGGGCACAATACTACAAGTATTAACAAATTATTTCATAGGACCCCCTACCACAGCATCCTCATAACCCCCCGCCCCACCCCCCACCCCCAAATTGGCCCCCCCTGCAAGAAGTCACTGCCGACTGCAGCGGCGCGAGTCGAGTGTAAAAGTGTTTGATGTCGTAAATTAGGGTGGGGCAGTTGCGTGACCTCCAGCGTTTTTTGCAGATGAAATGGAATTTGGCAGGACGTTTCCAGCAGTGAGGGAACAAGTGAGCCATTCTTGCAGGGGGGAGTGAGTGGGGGGGGGGCAGGGGGTGGGTGCGCAGCCTGTTTCCTTTGGCGGTCTATGCACACATCCCTCCTCCGCTCTGCTGAGATTTACCTAGGGACAATATCAAATGTGCTCTCTTCACTGGAGGCTGTAGAAACTACTAGAAAGATGGAAAGTTTATGGAGAAGATGGGACAAAAAGGACAGGTGGAGGCCCTGTGTGCTACTTTATGGCTTATGATGGAAGACTGACCATCCCCTTACACCCCAAAAATCTATAGTTTATTCATATAAAAAGGACGAGGTTTTACAATCTCAGCTTGATGAAAAAATGAAAAATAAGGCCCCTTTGAGAGGGTACGGACAGCCATTTGAAAAGGCCCATGCACCTCAATCATACGCAATAGACGCCAGGATAAGTCTGGTTTAAAATATTGCTTCTGCGGGGAGAAAAAAAAAGTCCATGATAAACTGATAAAGCCGAATACCAGTATCTCAGATAAAATTGTGGGTTGTTAGAGGTGGGTGGGGGGGGAGAGTGTAATCTTGAAATGTAGGCAAACTATGAAGTTGATATTGGGAGCTTTTGTTGATTTAAGCCATACAGACCATCCGTGAAACAGACACGCTCCTTCCTAAATTGTGAAGTGCTGATTCATGCGATCCTTCAGCTCAGGAGTTGCATAGCAACCCAACACTCATATTCTAGCCCAACATTGTTAAACCAGGGGTAAGATTGTGTTTATTTTAAATCCAGGCAGCATCTTTGCTCCTGGTCAGCTGCAATCAGGTTGTCTGATCAAGTACACAACCGAAAGTTAGAAATATCAGGCATGAGGCTTGAATTGTGGACTAAGTTCATGCTTAAATATCCAACTTCATTGATTTCATACATTTAAGAGAAAGAGAACGTGTCAACATTTTATCAGTTTAGAAAGTGGTGTGTGTGTCAATGGATTTGTCAATGTATTTTGAGAAATACCCAACCAACAATTCATTTATCTCACATAGAAACTTGCTGTACACTGACTCATTATGTAACATGAACTCTGTCGGTGTTGAGAAGGGAAACCAAAATAAGACCGGCACTTGACCATATTCATCTTAAGGACCTCAGTGGTAATCCGCCAAATCAACAATCTGCTTTTCTCAGGCCTCTGTTCAGATGAACTGGCATAAGTGGAACTCGTCCAAATGTGTAACATTGCTGTCCTTTTACAGCACATTTAATTTCCAACGCAGATAGGAATTTCACACGCAGAATGAGGGTTTCATTCTCAAGAGCTGCATCTGCTTTTGTTGGAGCCCCCTCAATGTAAAATAGCCAAATTTTACTGTGAGGCCCTGGGACAGTCCTCTACTGGGACACTGTATATAGAATAGCAACACAAGAACACTATAAGAACATTCCCGAACAAATACCCACAAACACGTATACACACACACACACACAAAAACACACTAGCACAAGACACATATTGTGTCATATACAGTATACAAGGAAACTCCTTCACTTCTGTAATAAACGCACAAAAATATGTACACAGTGCCGCCTCCTGGCATGAATGTTCTATGCGGTCGTTCAGGGCTACAATCACAACTGCACCACAGAACCCAGGACTCCCCACAGGTCCTCAATTGCTTCTGTACCCCACCCCATCCCACCCCCACCACCCCCCCACCGAGGCAGCCTATGAGTCTGGCATCAAGAATAATCGTGCCAAGTCTAGTAATGTTTCGGTCAATGTTTGTGTGTGTGTGTGTGTGTGTGGCAAGCTCTGTGGTAGCACTGTTCAAAATTATTTTTAGTTTGATTTGGACTGCCAGTGTGCTGCCATTTCTTCCACCATTCACCACACCCTATCCATCATTTATTCATATTATTTAAACACCTTCAGTTTCCATGTTTTCATTCGTTATATTCCCCACTAATATAAAAATAGTAAATGGTATGCATGTGCACAAGAAATCATGCTGTCAGGCGCCCATATGAAAATATTAAATGTACACAGTATTGCACACTGCACACCCTGCAGCTGCCCGAGAGTGAGAAAAGGACATCGCATCTACTTTCGTATCAGAGATGCTGTCCAGGGCACTGACAGCTCAAAGTGAGGCTCGAAAATAACTGGACTCTCACGCTGTGCCTGACATTTCCTGAAAAGGTCTGAAACTTCGCCAACTTGGCGTTCTTTAATACCGGAACCTCTTCTACCCTCAGCGGTGACCCTGGCGGGGGTGCCTGTGAGAGCGCATCCCCACCGCGGTCTTGTCTGTGAAGGGAGAGGCAGGGGATGCGTTCCCATCCGCGTGTGAACTGATGCTGACCAGACATCAGCCGGGGGGGTGTTTGTTCTGTCAGTGGACACACACTGTCCTCTCTCACCGTCTCTTTCTGGCTTGCGAAGCGGCAGCTCTCTGGGTGTACATCAGTACCATCTGAAACCATCTCTGTGGTAAACAAGGTGCTAATGGCTACACAGGTCCATCACCGCAGGGCATGCTACCGCTACAGACACACTACTGAGCAACTGTTTGCATTTAAGAGACCAGTGCATCTGTTCTACCCCCTCACGTTTATTTCTACCTTTACTGGAGTCCAAATTTTAACTATATGGAAAGGCTTGTGTTTTCTCTTGGTTTCACCAATGATAAAGTGCCTGTCTACAAATGAACCCTGTGCATCTGCTCCTTGTGACAGTATGGCTTCCACGTGGTTGTTTGTGTTCTGCTCGGTGTTCAGTGACTGCACGTGCAGCAATTCATTTAAAAAAACACATTCATTGAGATGTTCAATACATGCACTCATTTATAAAAATAAAAAACTAAATTTTCTGTCAAGCAATATAGCTATATTACATTACTGAATGGTTGCCAAGCAACAAAACCACACTGTGGAAATATTAAAATATTACATGATCGAATGCTAGTTAATTCCAACATTATAGAGAAGTCTATACCTGGTATTATACATAGCTCCGTCACTACAACAGTCCAGACTTCAAGTTCATGTTTTATGTTCTCATGTACTCCCACTACCATGTAGACTCCCAATAATCTCTCCTGTGAGATTTACAATTAAACAAGCTCTTTATGGTCAGGCTTAACTTACACCTCAAGGTTAGGTTCTTCTGACCAGGAGATGAGCACAAGGTATGTTGTCTCACATCAGAAATTAGGGGGTCAAGTGGAGTTGACCAGTTTCTCCTACTGCACCTCTTTTGTCGGAGAGAAAGCAATCACATCACATGGATGAAACAATTTTGTCTTTCACCGACAAACAGGTCTAGTCCAACCAGGCGGACCACTGTTCAATTTCAAGCCCAATCGTTGAACCTAAGGGGTGAGCCTTTTTCTAAAATGAAAAATAACATGAGGGACTCTATATACTAAGGTGCATTTTAAAGCCACTGGAAAATGCTCCATTGCATAAAAACAGTGTTCTCGAACATACTTCTCTAAAGGACTGGTGAAGATGCAATTGCTTAGAATACGTTCTTTTTTTGCAGACTTTGAAACTGCTACCAGCATTCTGTTCAGCACGTTAAAACAGATTATTCTTAGAGGTTTCTTAGATATACAAAAGCTGAAACTTCAAAAGCTCATACCCCCAGAGGTCAAGGAGTCCTAATATTTCAATCATAACTACTTTTATCTAGAGTAGAATAAAATTTCTTATCCAACAGCAAGAATAATTTTGTCATTGCAAAGACATGTTCCTTCACTTCAGTTCTTTGGAATAATTGCAGCATATAGGAAATAGAAATAACCTGAAATATTTTTTTGGTACCATCTGCTGTTCCATCCAACAGATCCAGCAGTGCCATCCTATTGGTACTTTGAAAGACGTGTGTGATGAATAAGTATAGCAATTCAGCTGCCCGTGTGGAAGAATGTAACAAATTCTAGAAACGTGTTCTGTTATTTGTACTGCCAGCATTAAATTGTATGTGGGGGGGGGGGGAGAGAGACAAAACAGCACACGCTCCTGGCACGCTTGGAACATATATAACATACAGACTTGATATTGAAACTGAAGTTACTTGTCACATTCAGCAGCACACAGTTTCTGGCCCGAGGATTTCAGGGTTGGACAGCAATTTCACATGCTCTAGTGGCAAGAGGACAGCCGAGAGAGAGAAGACTGATTGCACGGACGACGGTGGGGCCTGGGGGCCATAAATGAGAAAATAGGTGGAATTGGGAGAGTACTGCTGTCCTCTTGTGGTGGAAAAATATAATTCATGGTGTCAGTTTGGACACCTAATAAGAGTAATCAACTGTGGTATCAAATAATACACACTACAATATTGTCTGTCACTTGTAAGATATATAGGGATGCATGTCCCAATTAAGAACTAAGACTGAGTGTTTAAAATTAAAATAAATTAATGATAGTTATGTTGATGTCCTGATTAATTGTGATAAATGTATTTCATGGGACGTTATTGATCCAGACAGGTTCAGTCTAGAAGGGGCTTTAAAAAATAGCCTCAGCAAGTGGTTTAATATTTCATATTTAAAAAAGAAAAAAAAAAAAATTGAATTGCGTTTACCCATTTTGAATTAAGGTTTTGCCCTGATCCTCATGTGTGCAACTTCATAAGGAAATATTAACCGCCTAAACATGCTATTGTTGTGCTTCCCAATGGTAGATCCCCGGGACTGCACACCACAGGGTAAACAACTTTGAGGATGTTGACCCAATAGAAATGGTTAGGACAATTTTGTAGAAATGTAATTTTAAGGCAATATATTCTTGGATAGACAATTTGTATTTCATTTATATAGTACTACAGCCATGTGTACGCTCTTTGTTCCTGAAAGCATCCCTTTGTCAAGAATGGCAAAACCTCTATGCTCTTGCAGAGTCTGAGGAAAGTCACATTATTCAAAAATCTACCCCTTCAGTTGACTGGCAACCGATACAGGCCCTGAGCCTGGACACGGTGGAAAGAGGCTAGGTCACACACGATTGACCGCATCATCGCAATTTACAGCGCCGCACCTGTGCCGACACAGCAACCAAAACCCAACTGTTGTGCGGTCTAGATGGTCTGCCAAGGCAATTTCCCTGCAGTGACCTCTCTGCCCATTAAAGTGCTGTATTGCAGAGACTCAGTGGTAGAGGGACTACTCAAGCCATCATCTCCAAAAGCAATCAAACAAGATGCTGATGGATGACATTCCTTTTATCAACAGGGTAATTCCTTATTAGTCTTGTATACTTAACCTTCCTTCCATTGCTACTGCAGACAATGCTTGTACTATTGAAAGGACCTTAAAGATTTGTTTACCCTGAGAAAATTAGCATAGTTACTCCCCAAAAACAATGTTGAGGAGATTCCAGACTTGGAGAAAGACAGTCATGGATAAAATTAATGGGATTTATCATTTAACCAGAATAAAAACTCACAGCTGGACAACCAACCAGGCAAAGGGAAAAAATAAAATGTAACGAGGGGGAAATTCAGGCCTCCCCACAATGGGAAGGCGGACCTGAAAAACCCCCAACCTGCCTACCAGCACTAAAACAAAATAAACTAAAGCAAGCCCGAAAAATGGAACAAAACAAACACATAAAAAGTAACTCAACGAAAATTCAAATGCCAACTGGCCACAAGACAATCACAGGTGGACGCTTCAGCAAGGAAGAGCAGTGGGGAATATATAGACTTTCGTGGGCACAGGTGAGGGTGGGTCCCAATTTGCGCAGCTGCTGATACTTTCTAATTAACACTGGTGGTTTCCTTCAATTCATGACAGTTGGGGAGGAAAGGAAAGGGAAAAAGTAGCAGAGTGAAACAATATAAAAAAATAAAAAATAGAATATAAAATAAAATACATATATTAGAATCTGGAATTTCCTTTGATCATGGCATAGTGTGCTCAGAGAAAACACTGGGGTGGCTACATCATGCTGATGGTAAGGTTGAATATAAGTGAGGCTTAGATTCAACAGAGATGGCTGCAATCAAGCCTGGCTGTGTTCAATCAGCTGAATATAATTATCAATTACATTTCGTTAATGGGATGATTGAGTCACTAAGGGGGAAATTACTATTTACACATGGGTGATAAGGTTGTTTGATTACTTTTTCATTAAATGAATAATTTAAAAAATGTGTTCTGTGTTTACTGAGTTTGCCTTTGTTTAATATTACATTTTGTCTAAAGATGTGAAACCATTCATTGTGACAAATATGCACAAACAGAGAAAATCAAGACAGGGAAAATACTTTTACATGTGCACTTTAACCACATATGAATTGTTTCATTCCAAATCTAAAATTATGGAGTACAGAACCAAATCAAGAAGAAATATTTTTGTCAAACCGTATAGTTCTCAAATGCCTATTATCAACCAAGCTTGAGGGGGGATGTGTATTGACCACCTCAAATGCTAACATATTTCTTTCATATTTATTTGTCAGGACTGAACCCTTACCTATTAAAATTTAAGTCCCGTAAAAAAGCACACAACTTGAGCCTAAACCAAACTTTAATCTCTCCCTCGCTCCTAGTCCAACAGGGTGGGCATGGGAAATAGAAAAATAGTAGAATAACTTATATCTTGTTAACATGCTAATATAGGTGCAGTTTATTGTCCACAACTTGTATTTTCACATTACGTGCTAACGTGCTAATATAGTGGTCGTGGATTATTACCACAGGTGTATAATTGACATTTTATGTGCTAATGTGCCAATATAGTCTGTGACTAATTGGTGTCTACTTGTGTTAGTTTTAGTTTATATGCTCACATGCTAATATAGTCGTGTGGCTTATTGTCCACAACTTGTATTATTTTCAGTTTATGTGCTGACAAGCAAATATATTGTGTGTATGAAACTAGTCACATAGTTAAGCAACTAATGTGTTGAACTTACTCATATAGTTGAGCAGGACAAATCTGGATACATTCTACAATTTCCCTTGTGTGTGCTGGGTGGATGGTAGAACACATCTTCACTTATCTTGGGTCCATCCAATTCACAAAAAGGAGTGTCCCATTCCGGATCCACCATACCGTCCCTCTCTCATTCATTTGCTTGTGTACATGGGAACCATTGTCTGGCCTCTCGGACAGTCCTGCACGTGCCGAACCGCGTCTGGTACAAATCCTGGAGCAGGGCAGGACTTGTCAACGTACAAATGGTACCCTGTCCCAAGACACGCAATGTTGAAAAAGTAAATAACAGCATAATAACCCTTTTCCAGTACCTGTGAGTGACTTGCCACAGTAAATATTGAAGTCGCACAAATACTAATTAATGAGATCTGAATGTGCAAACAGTTTGAAGCCCCACGCAATGGGCTTCACCTTCATGTGCCGCTGGATCCTAATGCAGACCTTGAAAGGCACCATCTGCTCGTCAGTGGACAGCTGTCGATGAGGACGGTGGAAAGCCCCGCAGGCATCCGTGATGCTGTCCGTGCGGGCCCGGCTCGAAAAGAGGCAGCCATATCCTGTTGTTTCTTTTTTTCGGATCATTTTTCAGATCCTCGCCAGGGTGGACTGCAGCGGTGATGCTTTCAGACCTGGCCCTGATCATCGCTGTGCAGTAAACAAAATGGCCGCACGTCCTCTTCTAGCTCCAGTAGTCCCTCGGCTTGTGTGCTTTCATCAGCTCCATGCTGATGAGTAAGCCCAGGTAATTGCAGAGCTCGGGCGCGGTTAATGGCACCCAGGGTGTTTCCAGCCCTCCTTCTTTCTGCATATTAGTATTAGCACAAAGTGTTTGAACAAAACGTCCAATAAGAAAGAGCCGGAAAAGTTTTAAAGGGCTGTACGTCAGGTGTTGCGTCCAGCTGCCTGAGGGATGGGAGCTACTCCTGCAGTCACTACAACAGCAGCATAGCCTGCAAAAAGGGAAGGTCAGGGGAGATGTTTCTATTCCCACTCTCAGCTCTCAGGTGAGCCTGGCCCTTGGTGGGCTGAACCAGATAGCCCTGTGGCATCCCTGAGGAAGGAAAAAATAAAACGAGATATGCATGATATATTTAAGCAATAAGGCATGAGAGGCCATGCTATATTGTGCATATATTGTAGTTACGGCTAAAGGGTGTTGTTAGGCATGATGCGAAGTGGAGTGCCGGCACTTTTGTCAGTTATAATAAGAAAAGTGTCCGGTGTGACTTGCCTCTTTCCCTCAATGTCCAAAGTGTAATTGGACGTCAAACCAGAACTTGTTGACCAGTCCCTGTGGTGTGGCAGAACCTAGCACTGTTGACCATTTTATGATGCTGAAATTCTTCTGTTATTGCTATGTAGTGTGTGGTATTATCTTGCCCTCTCTTCTCAGTGTCTTCATGACTCCAGTGAAGACGTTGCTTGATGACGTGAACTTGCTTTCTTTCTAGTAGTAATCAATCAATTGAAACAATAAATGATAATAACAACAAAAGAAGGAAAAAAAAAACACGCAAACATAAACATTTTCAAAAGAAAGTGCCTTCAAGGAGACATGCAAGATGAAAGGGGAGAAAGAAACATATAAGCAAGACTACAGATAAACAAAATGTGTGAATATGATTGAGTGCAATCAGAAGGTAAGTGTAGAGCAGAAACATTAGACTGTAAATGATTTAGGTCCTGTTATACTCAGTGTTTATCTTCAAGTGGTCAATAAAAGAAAGCCAATTAAGATAATAGGAACACTGTGGTTTAGGAAACAGCATTTGAATTTGTAAGTAGAAAATATAATTGTTTGCGCAAACAAATGTAGGTGAAAATGTAATGCTAAATATGTATGCTTTAGCTTTGTGGTTCATTTAAATGGGAAATGTGTAACATTAGCGACAAGACAGGAAGTCTCAGACATTACCTAATGCCAACGTACTTGATAACTATAACTACCTAGTTAGTCAACACTACATGTTAGCTAATCTATCTCGGCTAACTAACATTACTGCTCAGAGTGGCCTCAAATGAAAAGCACTAGTCAGATTAAAAAAATGATTATCTGGATTGTCAAAATCATAACAGGCTGTAAGCAACAGTATTGGGTGATGACAACATAGGTAGACATAATATAAAAAATGGGATATCTGGTTTCATCTGTCTAGAAATGACATGTTTACTGAACTGTTTTGTAAGAACCCTATTGATCTTCAGTCCTTCTGTGAGCACCTGTCAAAACATTATTTGTATCTTATTTCATCCAGCTAATACCGCTGTTTCACCTCACTTCTGTTACAAGTGTCATTAGATAATTATGAATGGCATACATTTATTGTGTTATTATTGTTGTCATTACATCACATTGGAAAAAAGTTTTTAGCAGAATGCAAGTGTATTATTGTAAAACACAGATGTTGTATTGTCTTGCATTACAAAGATGGAGCACTCCGTGGGCTTGCTTGGGTGCAAAATTAAAAAAAAGATTTACCTGTCCAAATGCAGCAAACTCTGATCATGTGCACCCTGCATACAGCTGCTGTTGCTTTGCGTTCTTCTTCAGTAGCACCTGCTACATTGTACTGATTACGATATAGCGCCACATCAGAGTAATACCGCCATTGCTGTTACAAATGATAGAAATCCACTGTGTGCAACTCTTGTATTTATAACATTTTTTCATGCGGACAGCAGTCAGAATTTTGTGGGGGCGGCGCACAATTTGATAGAGGTGGCTGCCTCAGAATTCTCTGTACAAGAAAAACCCTGAACACAGCTGTTTGTGTGCCAGATCTCCAGTCGTCAGGCTCCCTAGTATGAATTAGCTGAGGCTGAAACCTCCTGCATTCTGACACTCGCAGACTCAGCCCTGAATGTGTGCCACCTCGCTCCTGTCAATCACATACATAATCACCACCTGCTAATCAAAGAACAATCTGCCTGAAGCCCCTCCCTCTCCAACCCTTGTCTGCCTTCGGGAGAAGGGCTGTGTCTCCCGCAAAGCGGCTATATTCCCTCTCAGTAGATTAAATGTGTTTTGGCTGTAAATCTTGGCTCTGCATCGTCTCAGTCTCTGCATAGGGGCTGGGATTCCATCTGCAGCACTGAGTCAGTCTTCCTGTAGTACTGTCTTGCAGGCTTTCAGCAGAAAGGAGGCTCTGCACTATGTGGGTGGAATGTGCATAGCCTCCTGAGACCCTGACCATGTTTTTTGTGTGGATTTTCAATTTCTCGTTGTTATTTGTAACAAGGAGCACCTGATGCCTATGGAAATTAAGCAATGTTTTTGAACGGGAAGTAGCTTTTTGGGGAAACAGATGCCATTGCACGACGGCAATGAGTTCATGTTCATGTAAAATTATATAATTTATATAGGATATCATTTATATTCATTATAATTAATACAACTGCATTCTGCTGAAACACACAAAGTCACCAGTGTGTATCAAACAATTTATTTCAATGTTAAAACCTTGCAGTACATACACAAACTGAAGTCTGATGCAGCAGTGAATTTTTAAATATTTCATCATATTTGGATCTATATAGCACCACCATGGAGTTGGATTGGGCCAGGGCTTTAGGACTGGAGTCTTGATCTTATTGTCAGTGCCTATACCAAGTTTCATAACTTCATGTCAGTTTTGGAATTATTAGAATTGTTGTGATAAGCCACACCCACTGTAAGTTCGTTAGATTTTCCTTTGGCCATATTTTGACAATTGCTTGGACTCTATGTAGTCTAAATTTGAATGCAAAAATAACATAAAACAAAGTACACGCGTAGGCTGAATAGTGAGCATGGAGCATGATTCAAAGTGGTCTTTACTTTTTGCAGTCTACGCACAACCTTAATGGGAATGACGTCCCAATGTTCTCGTACAGCTACTGAACAATTAATGGTATGCTGGCTCATGACTATTACTAAAAACTTTGTCTAATTTCCACGCTAGACCAAACAACAAATATTCCTAATTACAAATAAACATCAACGATGCAATTTCTTACCATTTTTAATTTTGCTTTCTGTTCTCTCGTGCAGTATGTTCACTCTGATCAATGCCATCTTGTTTTCAAACAGTACCGCGGATTGTGCTGCCAGCCAGTGTAATCAGTAGCACCAAGCATCCTCATTTCAGTATATTTAGTTGTAAGTTAAGAATAATACCGTATAGCACTCAGGGAAACCGCATATGAGGACATAGGCTCTCAGGAGGATTAATGTAGTACAGCAGCAACTTTTTTTAACTGTTATTAAAATATCTCTTTTTTTTAGCTGCTCTACACAGAAAATATGCTGCTCTGAAAGTGATAAATGTTTTTGTTCAGCATCTCACAGTGTGGTTTATTCATCAGATTGTTTTGCATGCAGCTCATCTAGTTGAGTACAAATGTAGTTTTAGCTGGTTTAGTTGAGTAGAAATGCACGTTTTTAGTTTTCCTAGTTGAGTAGAAAGATGATTGAGTTGAATGATTTTAACTGTTGCCACAAAGTTGGAAGTGCACAGTTATCTAGAATGTCACTGTATGCTGTAGCATTTAGATTTCCTTTCACTAAGGGGCCTAGCCCAAAACATGAAAATCAGACTATTTATTATTCCTCCTCCACCAAACATAACTGTTGACACGATTCGGGCCAGTGCCGCTGGCACTACGCGTTTTGCCGAACCCAGTTTCGTTTCGTCAGACTGATAGATAGCAAAGCGTGATTTGTCACTCCAGAGAACGCATTTCCACTGCTCCAGAGTCCAATGGTGGTGTGCTTTACTCCAGCCAACGCTTGGCATTGTGCGTGGTGATCTTAGGCTTGCGTACGGCTGCTTGGCCATGGAAGGCCATTTCATGAAGTACTTGACAAAAATGTTCTCGCGCCGACGTCGTTTCCAGAAGTAGTTTGGAACTCTGTAGCGAGTGTTGCGACCGAGGACAGACGATTTTTACGCGCTACGCGCTTCAGAGCTCAGCGGTCCCGTTCTGTGACCTTGTGTGGCCAAACCACATTTTTTATGAGTGAATATAAAAAAGGGTGGATGCGCTCCCGTCCTCCCCAGATGGCTCTCTGGCTCACTGTTGAACACAGATTTCACAATCAGAGTCTTCAATTTAATTGCCGAAAGAAAATTTTTAAAAGATGAGAAGAGAAAGAAGGCAACATACTGCACACTGAAGTGTACAGTAAGAAAACAGATTGTAAAAACGTCTCTGTATCATAGTAGCTATCATCCTTCTGCCTTGGAAAACAATTCACCACATAGCCAACATTTAAGGTTTAGAAGTATATGTAACTTGGATGAAGTGTTTGAAATCCAGGCCAAAGGTCTTTGTGATAAATTTATGCATAGAGGCTACAGTGCAACATTGTTGGGAGAACACTTTTAATATGGCACGTCAGGTCCAAAGATTGGATTTATTAAAACCCAAACAGAGAAATCCATCTTCTAGTTGCGTAAATAAAAAAGTTGATAAACATTTGCACATACTTAAATCAGATCCTCTTTAAAGTGGGGTTTTGAAAATCCCCCTAGATTTAGCTACAAATGGAATACTAATTTAAGCTATTATTTTACAATGTCATACATGCTAAAAAAAGACTTTCCATCATTTTTCTGTCACATATGCCCAGTGGTAATTTTCTCTGCTGCAATTGTGTCCATTGTCATGGTTTGATGAAGGGAAACTATTTTATATTATCCAACCACAGGGGGTGAGGTAAAATTAAGGGGCAGAATCATGTGCAATACTCAATATGTGGTTTATTTGCTTAAATGTCTATGTAATTTGATTAATGGAGTTAACACAATATTAAGCTCAAACCAAGAATTAGTGAACACAAATGTTCTATACGTAACAAGGACGAGAAATCATCGGTGGCTAGGTATTTTAACAGTTGCGAACACGATTTGAGTGAATTCAAATACATGGATATTGAACCAATAAAGATGTCAGGTAGGGGAGGTAATCAATAAGAAATCCTTCAGAGAGAACTTTGGGTCCATTATTTAGACGCATTAATGCCAAAAGGACTTAATGATGAGTTGTCATTGGCTTGTTTTATACGAGTTACTGGTTTCTTGTATGTGATTGGCCCTATTCTGTACCACGTCATCTAACCTGTTGTGCCAGGTGAACAGTACTTTTGGCATGCTGAAGAAGGTCGTCTTGCCCAAAATATTCGTGCAAAAAAAAGAAAAAGATTTATTCATGGTAGTGTGGTTCTCTATTAATTTTATATTTTATGTAGGATCAGCACCAAGTTTCATGCAACATATTGAGTTGAACCCGTTTGTTTTCGTAATTACCTGAAAGAAACCTTGAAATGAAGTTATTTTCATAAATGAAACATTATGCAGATGAAAGGAACAGCAGCCCTTCGCCCTTTTGTGTTTGTTTATGAGTCATTATTGCCATTATTGTTTTCTTTCATGGCAAAATACCAGCGGAAAATCACTGTTGATTCAAAGGAAACCTTCAAAACACAACCTTTGTGCAAAGCATATATTTATATTTTCTATTTTATTTCTTCCTGGATAATATCTGTTGAGAACAGAATAACCATGCTGACAAATGACATGATGATAATGCATTTTGTTTTTATAAATACATAACCCATGAAAACCAATAATGGGACAAAATCAAATATTGCTGAGTGAAAATGCATTGTGAAAATGTTCTGTTACCGGGAAACAGAAATGTATTTGTTTTCACATGGCTGTGAATGCTGCTGTTACCACTGTGCCATCATTCAACATGCATTCTGGGAAAATGAGTTCTGGAGGTGACCCAGGCATAGGAATAGGAGCACTTTGTTCTTCTCCTCTCATCGGGCTTGAAGGGGAGGTTTCACTGGCCACCACCGGACTGGGACTGCAGTCAGTGTCGATCGATGTTGGCCGCCTTCCTGCGTAATACGCAAAGCCTTGTTTTCCCACTAGGTGGCACTAGTTCTCTACTTGCACCTATTCAGATCACGGTGAATTAGACCCCCTTTGTGTTTCAGGTTAACTTCTCTACATATGCATAGGCAATCTACTGTTTCAGCCTTCTTGCATATATGCACTTTTTATTCATTGTTTTCAAAATGAGTGAAGATTTTACTTATCTATTTCATTTTAAATTGTGAATTGTGGGGGAAATTTGCAGCGTCTGCTGTTTTGTTCCCCTTTGTGTGGGTTACAGTAATTAAGCACTTTATTTAAGCCATTGATTGGCTAAAGAGCACAAGTTTTGCACCCAGGGCCTGAATTGACAGTTAATTTAAAAGAAACCACAAAAACCTGCAGCCTCTGGGACCCATTGGTCGATTGATAGGTCAGCACACACCCCAAGGGCTTTTGATTGGTTAGTGGGCAGACTGTTCCATGCAGATTCCTCTCCAACCAAATTAAGGCAACCGTATTAATGCTTAGTGCTTTTAAACACAGTACAATTACCTTAAACAACACACAGTACTGTATAATACCACTAACATTACTTCAGATGCATAGTATGAATTTCAATTTTAAAATACACTACAATTCTATACCCAAAATACAAAGGGTGGCTGTTGAGAGAAACATATTGCTAGCATTTTGTGCTGTGTGTCTGTATTGCTTATTGTAAGATGGCTTTACCCACTGTGGAGCACTAAAGTATATTCTATTCCATTCTGGCTTGCTTCTGAATTAAATGAGATTTGCGGCTTGGTGGCTGCTCCGTTGTAAGTAGACCTTTATGTTCATAATGAGACCGCTTCATTATAGGTGAGCGATAATGCGAAGTCCCATTAGAACAGTAGTGCAGTTCCCAGGAGGGCTGATGCACACATTTGGAAAAGATTTTAGCATCTCGCTCTCCACTGCCCCCGCGCCCCCATTTTAATTTTTGAAGTGTCAAAAGGACAACAGTCAGCACCCGGGTTGCCAGATGCTAGGATTTTATTCTCCAAAACATTTTTTCAGCATTTTTTCCCCTCCATATAAAAATCCCCCATCTGTCATTGACTCATTCACATTTTATACCCTGATGATTTCCTCTCATTAATTTTCTCCTACTCTTACTCTATTGCAGGGGATATTTCCAAAAGTCTGGCAACCTTGCTCACACATAAAGATGGGTGATAATGTTGATAATGACATTCGGGAAAAGGCAAAATATAAAGCTTTTAGATCACCCTTGTGTGTGTGTGTGTGCAAGTGCGTGTTATTATGTATTCTCACTTGCTGACCCAAGCTTTTTTCAGGAAGCGATTTGGAAGGGCAAGGCCAGAAGCCAGGCCAAGAAGAGTTAGCCTTCAGGTTGTTTCCCAGATGCATGTGTACGTGCACTCCCTTTACCCCCCGTTTGTAGGCTGTGATATTACAGCCCGATCTGGCAACCTCTCTCTCTGAAACAAAAGGCCTTCCAACACCGCTCCAACCTGCCAGAAAAAATCTCTCAGCTCAGTGGTCTGCCAAATGTACCGTCCCTCCAATCCGCCCCTCTCAGTCATCTTTACCAATGTGCAGCATCTGCCCTGAGATATTCCCTCTCCATGTCGAACCACTTACCCTCAAATCCTTCAGTTTTCCCGGGAGCCAAAACACAAGTGCTGAGACCAAAGTTATGTTTGTGCCTGCTGCAGCTGGGAGTCCCATGGATCAATGTGCGATTGGCTGTAGCGTCGCCCAGGGAGATTGTCAGTTAGCTGGGAAATCCCTGCCTCGTTGCTCAATAGTATCTGGTCATTTGGGGATCCAGCTCTTCTTTTAATTCATATTTTATCCCGATATTTCCCCGACACTGACTTGACCAGACTTGTTGATCTGCAGCCCTTCCTGCCGACTTCAGAAGGAGATGGCAGACCTGACTCCGCATGACGCCTATTATTGCTTCTTTCTCCACACTGCAGACGCACCACCAATTATACGCCGCCCGGGTTGTCGGAGGATAACGGGTTCTGACCAGGAGTGGCCGCTAGAGAGCAAGGAGACCAACAAAACTAGCCTCGCTAATGCAGAACTCCAGCCATAGCCAACAATGGCGTGACTGGGACTCGAACACCCAGTCGCAGGGCTCACAAGGCACAATGAGCGTCTTTTACATTACATGACATTACATTACACGGCAGGGCATTTAGCAGACGTTCTTATCCAGAGCGACTTACTCAACATTTGACATTACATTTTTCTACATTGCATCCATTCATACAGCTGGATATATACTGAAGCAATGCAGGTTAAGTACCTTGCTCGAGGCTAGTTCCCTACCCATTATGCTACATTGCCGCCCGTGCAACTTTACAGCATGAGTCACCCAGAGGCTCTTGGGACCCTAACTCTTCACCCACCTGTGGAGTACAGGTAATTAGCCTCCGAAAAAGGCAGTTCTAACCAATCAGTGTGGCTAAGTTTTCCTCTACTTCAGTGCCCTCTTAAAAATCATTTTAAAATGTTTTAAAGAAAGATTTGGCTTTGTACTACAACAATAATTGTTTCAACAATAAGTGGTTGGCTGTCTGGATCAAATGACCACCTGACCTGAGGGCAAAGTCTGTGAGTCTGGATACCTGTCTCAAGTATCTATGTAACAGGTGACGTACATACAGAGACTGATTCTCTGACCTTCTCTGACATTGTTTTACTATAAAATGTTTTTATTTTATTTCAACATGTCTTGATATCATTGTCCTTTATACTACTGTTAATATTGAGCCAGTTTGCTAAATTCCATTCTTATTGTAAAATAGTCATAAACGTGACCCTGTTGAGGGAGAGAGAGGCTCTGGGTGGCACATACCTTGGCTGGTGGCTGCCCCTTTGTGTCCAGTGCAGCAGAATTTGTGGTGAGAGGATATTAACGCATGATAGCTGTCATGGGACCGGGCCCCCCTGAAGGATGATGGGAAATCAGCAAAGCGTGAGGAAGGGGTTTTAGCGCAGATTAGGCCCTCTTTAGGGCTGGCTTTAGGCCTGAGAGAAAGGAAATAAAAGGGGGGGGGGGGGGGGGACAACCAAAAAAATAAAAGCTAAAGGAATGATTAAGGCTTGGCATGACTGTGAGGAGGAAACAACCTCTTAAATCTGATGCCCAGAAAATCTCGCCGGGTGGACCCTGGGCTGCTCTGGCGGGCCCAGAAAGCTCAGCTGCTCAGCAGGAGGCCGGTGCCCTGATGTGCTGTCCAGCTGTTCATTGTGGGAGGGTGTTCAGGTGAGTAGGTGTGCGGTGGGATGCTCAGGTGTGGGAAGAGGTGCTCAGGCAAGCAGGTGTGGGTTGAGATGCTCAGGTGAGCAGAGTATGGGATGAGGTGTTCAGGTGAGCAGGTGTGTGTGACGGGATGGTCAGGTGAGTAGGAGTGTAGCAGGATGCTCAGGTGTGGAATGAGGTGCTCAGGTGAGCAGGTGTGGGATAAGGTGTTCAGGTAGTAGGTGCATGACAGGATGTTCAGGTGAGCAGGTATCTGTTGGGATGCTTAGGTGAGCAGGTTTGTGACATGATGTTCAAGTGAGTAGGTATGTGACAGGGTTTTCAGGTGAGGAGGTGAGGTACGAGGTGTTCAGGTGAGCAGCTGTGTGACAGGATGCTCAGGTGAGCAGGTGTGTGGCGGGATTATGTTGGGGTAGTTGGGGCAGCCTGCAGGGATGCACACTCTCCATATTTCCTCTGACCATCATTTGTCATTCTTCACTTTCTGTCAACAAACGTAATTCTGCGATTAACCTAAGTTAACTGACACAATTCTAAACGCTAACGCTAACAAACAAACAAAAAAAAAAACAATGCTTGTATTTATTTGCAAGCTTGATTTAATCCAGGCCTCACTTGGTGTTAAATGTGGAAAGGACCAGCCGCAGGGCTGGTGACTTGTTTGGCCTTAATTTAATAACCCACTTCACCTACCAGGTGTCCCGGAGCATCGCGCGAAGGCGAGCAGCTGGACCACCCTGCTCTGGTTAGCCCTCAGAAAATCAAGCTTAAAAACCGACACAGAAATAGCATGTGGACCGACTGGGAGACGGGAGTTACGGATGCAGCAGGAAATGCAGAAGGCCGATGTCTTTCCGTTTCCAAAGTAATTGGATGGTTTTAAAAAAAGGAAAATGGTATGACGCAGACATCCTGGGACGGTTTGGGAAGCGACTGTGTGGAGGAGCAATCATCCTGCTCCTCCTCGTACCTCGAACTTCACCACTCTTTACTTTGTTTTGAACACATCTTTGGTTATTTTTTTTAAAAACAGCTTTTAACATTCAATCATCAAATTGGGGGGAAATGTGTTTTATGGATGCTAGGAATTACTCATAGTTAACAACTCAGCCTGGTTCAGGCAGTTTTGGGTCTGCTGTAATTTTCTTTTTCCTTCAATTTTGCCATCTGCTTTGTTGAATTTAAACAGTATTTCAAGACAGAATAAGAAAAATGAGGACTCAACACAAGCTAGCCATGCAGGTTACTGTAGGAGCAACTGCCTCCGTGGTTTATATATAACATGTAGGGCTGCTTAAGGCTAACATGGGTAATTTAAACCTGAAATTCTGGCTAAAAGGAGACACACAAACACACACTTAGCCTTTCAGCAGATGCTCTTACATAGATCAGCTTACACAGCTTACATTTTATACAGCTGGATATTTACTGAAGGAACTTGGTAGGCATTAGGTGTACATCACCTGGGAATCAAACCTGCAAACGCAGCCCTTGTCCTCTAACCAGTATACTACACTACCACCTGCATTGCTCTTTTTAGATGTTAAAATGTATCTCAAATATCTAGCTCAGATTTATATAGTTTGTGCTGCAACTATTTAATTATAGCTACTGGCTTTCAACAACCAAATTCCCTTCACAACCTTCATGTGGCATTAAATCCCTCTGAAGCTGGGCCAGGCTAACATAACAGCAATTCAGACTGACAGATGTGTTCTCTTAACCCAATGAACTGGCAGGGGAAAGCGTACCGGTACATCCTGTTTGTACAGTGCGTATCGGGTCTTGCTGCAGAGTCCTGCAGTGCAGGGGGGTGGGGGGTTGGGTTTGGGGGGGGCAGAGCCCCAGATGTGATAAAGACAGTTATAATGGGGGACAAAGTGTTGCCATGGTGACCTCCAAATGTCCCTTAGAGGGGATGTACTGTGACTTAGAGCTGCAGGCACACGAACACCCCCCCCCCCCCTCCCCACACTGCCCCGTCACCCCCATCCCCCACCCAGCCCCTCACCCGGTCCTCCTCCCCCACCTCCCCCCCCCCCCCTTTGACTGGGCTAAGAATAAACCAGCTTGACAGCTCTATGGTAAAAAGCAGCAGTTCCGCAGTCATTTAGCAGTGTTCTAATTCAACTCTAGTTATTTCTGGGAGGGAGGGTGAAGGGGGGGGGGGGTTCGGCAAGTGCTCTCCGTGCTTGGCATTCGTCCCTGTCTCCGCTACCTGGAGAACCTAACATTGTCGCCGTGGGAACTCTGGGGTTTGTGCTGACGGATGAAACCCATCATTTTCACCCGCTGCGATGCTCGCTGTGATACTTCTGACAGATTTTTTTATTGCAACGCTCAGGTTGCTGCTCACCTCTATGATCGCCTTAAGTTTGATGCTGAGTGCGAGTACCTGAATGGCTGGATCATTTCAGGGGCGCAAACTTACCTGTAATCATGCACAAAACCTGCTCTTATTTTTAACAAGTCACTCTGACATCACTCTGACATCATCTTGACTGTACCCCCTGCACCTGTACAGGAATGTGCAGGTGAGCATACGCTCCCCTTTACCTGAACTCACCTGGGAGCTAGCAGCCTCCATTCCCTGCCCCCATCTCATATCAGTGCTCAGCGTGCTGAGTTCAGTGCTAAATACATTTTCAGTGCTAGCCCCTCCCCCTCCCTGACTAGAGATGGCCTAAATTAGTGCTCTGTGTCCTACAGCAGCCTGTGAGTCTCTACCTTATGGGGACCTGAATACAAATAAGGACGCGTGCTCTGAACAGCAATATGGGTGTGGCACCAGGCAGGAGTTGCCTGTCAGAAACCTGGAGCCAGACAAACCAGGAGAGGACGAGACACAGCCCAAAGCTCAGCGCAGTGTGTGTGTGTGTGTGTGTGTGTGCATGTGTGCGCACGCACACAGACACAGCCAAATACATAAAAATGCACACACACAAAATACACACACGCACACACACAAGCACATGAAAAATACACACACAAACACAAATATACACACACAAACACAACGAATGCATGTGTGCACGCACACACACACATACACACACACACACACATATTATGCTGCTGTACTGTCAGCCTGTTTCACACAGTCCCACATAAAATAAACAACAGCTTTTACAAAGTCTCCATGTCCTTTTTACACTAATGAGACTATGTTACTAATTTTTACTTTCAATCCCCATTTTTGAGCCACCTGCACTTAAAGGCCTCTGCACTTATCTTTATTAAATATGCACAAAATTACATAACTAGACAAACCTTCCAGTGCTACATCAAACAAAAAAAAAATATTCCCATGTACAAATGTACTGCACTTAACTTTCACAAGTAGATCTCCTCCTGTGCCTACCAATTTTTTTTTATTTTATATTTCTAGTGCTCTTACTTCTTGAACAACCAACGTTGCAACCAATTGTGAGCAGAGCTGAGCCTAAAGAGAAGTTAAGCTATATACAGACTGGGTACTATGCACTGAAACAGAGCACCGCAGAACCGCGTATGACGTGGTGCGAATAAAAATAAACGACTCTGAGCGTTTATCGTAAATTCACCCCTTTGGAAAAATAACTTGTTTAAGCATTCTCCACAGGAGATAAACAAATCCTCGCAGAAGAGTTTAAGACAGGAAGCAACTGTAAAGATTATGATAAAGACAAATCGGTCAGCGTATTTTTCATGCTAGTTTTATTCAAAAATAAGGCAGCCATAATAAAAAAGGTGATTTGAGAAGCAATTTGCTCAAGATGTAATCCTATGCCCGTTTTCAATTTTGTATAATGAAAAGAAAAGAAGGTACATGCATGACAAATGGGAAATAAGCTGTGGCTTTGTAATAAAATATTGAGAATATATAGCATTTGCTGTTAATTGTAACTGCGTTCATCTTTTCACCAGGGAAGAAGATCCAAATATGCAAATGATTGCATCTGATAACCAGAAAGTGTTCTGTAATATATTGAAATGAGGGACAGTGTGGCACTGAAAACATGACAGAAACTTTAGACGGAACAGCAGGCCCTGATTCATACACCAGTTTGTGAAGAAGCGAGGAGATCTTCATGATCCATAAAGAAAAACAACTTAAAGAAAAAAATTGATTTAATAGCGCTTCCAACTGCCATCAACACAAGTAACTCAGTGTTATATAATCCTCCCTAAACGCAGTCCAAACTAACTTTCAGCCTATCCTTGAGCAGTGTTTATTAAAATTTACCAAGGAAGCTGTTTGTAAGGGAGTATAGACAATAGCTTTAGTCATCTTATTGCTGTTTGGGTTAAAATGCCTGAAAGTAAACATTTTCCCTCCTTGTGCACCCTAAATTCAAAGATGTTTTTTGGCACCATGTTCATATTTCAGTCGGATTTTGTTCTGTGAGCCTTTTATCGAAAGGTTAAAAAAATAGTCTTGACCTCTGCATCGCCAAGCTTTGTAGCTAATTCAGCCTAAGGGGGCTTTCTCTGCTCATTGGAAATGTGTGGAAATGTCCAGGTCAGGTAGTGATTTGAAAAAAACAACAATGTAAAGCCAGTTAAGAGGGGTGCTGGGCCAGTACAGCCTGTGTGCACCCTGGATACCAGCATCTGACATCAATCTCCTACAAGAAAGCCACTCATTTCAGACTTTGCTGATGGAAGTAAAAAATGCTGCCTCAGTCATTGTTCCAGAATATTCCATTAAAGGCTCGGTTGGCTTCAGAGCTAGTGACTGAGAAAGCCATCAGTGTCCTGCTCCTCAAACCACTGGAAAACCACCCCGACTCCGAGGACAGGCACATTATTATCTTTAAGGACACCGCTCTGTGCAGGAAAGAAATGCTTTAACATGGGGTGAAGATGATAACTCAGCGCCATTAAGTGAGGACTGACATTGTCTTTGCCTTCTAAGGGTATAAGTGCACCCAATCCAAGCAACTTGCTGTGGGATCTCTCTTGCGCTCTCATTGGCTCATCCAGTTTAATGGCGCAATTACAGCGATCTCTCAGCCCAGCCGCACCGCACCCTCCGGCTGCTACAGCACATTACACTGTGATGTAGAAGCTGGACTGCGAGTGACCCTGGCTCTGTACACATCTGTTATGTGCTCCCAGAAGCACAGCGCCTGTTAAAGTGTAGATGGAGGATCAGACCGAGCCATATATCTGAGGGGGAAAAAGGTAGCAGAGCTCGGGCATTTTCATACGCCATGTTGGCGACGGTGTAACATAACAGTTAAGGAACCGGGCTCGGGAGTGAGTCTGCAGGTTTGATTCCCAGGTGGGGCACTGCCGTTGTACCCCGTCGGCAAATAACTTCATCTGAATTGCTTCGGTAAATATCCAGTCAGCTCTCGTGTTTAGAAAAGGGACAAAATATCCAGGTAGACTGTCTAAATAACCCTGGATGAGAGCATCTGCTAAATGTGCACGTTTGGATGTGTAATGACTGGAATAGAATGTTATGAGATGTAGATTTGTTGATGTAGATAATAACATGTTATGGGATTCAGGCGTGCTAATGCATAATGCTTAGAGTAAAGGATTGTTGGAACATCATGGTCGTTCGCTTTGTGTACTCTTGTTCAGAGTGCAAATATCCTTTGGGTGGAAGAACATCTGGCTCTTTAATTAATTACTTGGTCCCATTGTTGTTGCTGTTGTTCCTACTGTTTATGCTTTTACCATTGCTGTTGTTGTTGTCTTTGTTGCTGTTGTTGTTTTTGTTATTGCTGCTGCTGCTGCTGTTGTTGCTGTTGTTGTTGTTGCTGCTACTGTTGTTGTTGTTGTTGCTGGTGTTGTTCTTGCTGGTATCGTTGTTGTTGCTGTTGTCTTCGTTGCTGTTGTTTTTTGTTATTGCTGCTATTTTTGCTGCTGCTGCTGTTGTTGTTGCGACTGTTGTTGTTATTGCTGCTGTTGTTGTTTTTGCTGGCATTGTTGTTGTTGCTGTTGTTGATATGGATGACCCTTCCTCTGTCTGTCTTGCACAGGTGGAGCTCTGAGAACGAGAGGGCTTTTGGGCGCTGCATTCTGAATACTGAATAACGCTGGGAATGAAATCTCACCTGAGTTAAGGAAAAACATGCAGATTAATAGTTTTCCTCCCAGAGCTCTGTTGAATTAAGTAACAGATGCGAGACGTACGATTGGCTGGAAAAAGCGTCACCTCTGATTCGTGGCACAGATTGCAGATGCCGCTGTTTTCGAGCAGAAGACCCTGGAGGGCAGGGCGGGCTGGTGGCGGAATTTGTGAAAGGGAACGACACCCGCAAATCCACTCCCATCCAATTCAATTTCATATGTGGAATGAATTCTAAATACCTTCCAGGCCCTGTGTGTTTAGACTCATTCTTGAGCAATGTATGAAATTAGAGGGTTTAGGACAGTGATTTATCAAACCAAACCTGACACATTTCTCTTTTGGAAGTTGGTGTTGTGACATAGGGGTGTGCCAGCTTTTGATTTGGTAAATTTGGTGAAGGGAGATGCTGTCCTAAACCATTGATTTCACTCAATCACTTTTACCCCCTGAATACGTGCCCCTGTGTCGCCCTGTCTCCTCAGATGACAAGGTGTTTTGTTCTCTGGCTGAGTGTAGGAATGACTGACTGATCTGAAATGGAGTTGACCCCGGCTGTGGTGTCTGGTTCACTGTGCAACGCGCCGTGATCACACCTCCATTCCGAGTGCATTAGTGCTGCTCCGTGTGGCCTTGTGGGTAAAGGCACCGGTTCCATTCGGTTCCTCCCCACCCCTATCATTAATCAGCAGCCAATAGCAGTGCCCTCCGATGAGATGGTTAATGCGACTGCTTAAAAATCCACACTGCTCTTCACACGCTGCAGCATTAATGCAAAGCAGGACACAGGCACTAAGAATACTGCAGCAGCCAGTCAGCCAGAGAGGAGACTGTGACTGCTTAGTGTGTGAGGCACTGAGGAGACTGTGCCTGCTTATTGTGTGGGGGCACAGGGGAGACTGACTACTCGGTGTGTGAGGGCACAGGGGGAAACTGTGACTGTTCAGTGTGTGGGGGCTCAGGGGAGACTGTGACTATTGAGTGTGTGGGGGTACAAGGAAGATCTGACTGCTCAGTGTGTGGGCACTAGGGAGACTGACTGCTCACTGTTTGGGGTGTTTTTTTGTTTTTGTTAGTTGGTTTCATTCAATTAAGGCACAAGCTATGGTGTGAAATCAACATTTATATAAAATACGCAGGACTTATTATTATGGGAGACTGAGGTGGTGGAAAGATGGAAATTGATCTTCTCTATTTATCAAGATAAAGTTTTAAAAAATGTAATTATCAGCTATAGTTCAAATTAGTTGATTGAGCGCAGGTGTAATTAACATTTTTCCAACAGATTTGCTAGCTATTTAGATAAAACCCCTGTCAGAGTATCGACATTGCACAAGCATGGTCCTCACTGATACGTCTGCCCACACTTGTATTCACTACACCGATGCTACTGCATTTGCCGGGAAAAGTAATAAAGCATGGGGCTGCTGGGTTCTGTGTGCTAGCCCAAGCTAAAAGATATATATATAACTAATGTAGGTACTGTTATCTTGTGCTAATGTCATACGAGATTAGTCTACACTGCGTAAAAGGTGGTCCTCTGCGAGTAGGAGATTAGTAGGAGACAGTGAGACAGAGTGATTTGCCTGTTAAGCTAGTCGTGACCAGATAATGGTACTTTGTTTTTTTTTGTTTTTTTACACGTATCTGTGTCTATCGGTGCTGCCAGCTTGGCCTCTTTGGGCCAAATGGGATGACGCCATTTGCTCTGGCTTCTGGGACTGAACAGCCAAATGGCATTTTGGATTTCTTCCTGAAATCATGTCAACTTAATAAGAAGACGCAGTAAATTTCTCAAACACTAAATCTCTCTCTGCCTCTTTGACCAGGCAAAACTCATTCCGTGTATTTATAAAATCCTTCTTGATGATCTAACTGCTACAACTGCCACCACTAATATGTTTTCAGTGTTTGAATTTTAAATGTTTAATAATAATAGTCTTCTTGCATTTTCTGTTGAATTTTTTAACAGTTGAAGTAGTTTAGTTCCCAAACTGATGAAATGTGAATTCATGTACGTGTAGAACACAACTGTTTCTGTACCTAGCTGGTGGAGATAGCAAGAGGACCAAATAGAAAAAAAAAAACTTAAATCGTGAAATGCGCCAAATGCAAAAATAAACTGAGCCCATCTGCCAGAGTGATTTACAGGTCCTGCACTACCCTTCAATGGAGAGCTGAAAGATTTGAAAATGAAGAAGTTTACTTGTGCTAGGTAATTAGATCTTTTTTTTGCTGCTGTGTGCAGTCTTTCTTCCCTCGAAATACTGCTCACTCATCCGTAATCCGGCCGAGATTCTGCTAACTTCATAAGTAGTGCTTCGGCCTGTGAAAGTTAAATGAATATATCATGTTAATCCACTTATCAGCAAAGCGCACCCTCCAGTAATCCTGCCTTCTGAAAGTGGCTTGTATTATGTGCCTGTATATGCGCCGGGCCACAAACCACACCTTCGTTCCTGCCTGAATTATGGCAGACGGTGGAATTTACAAGGTCCGCCTAAATGGTTTTTGAGATCACGCGGCGCCTTTTTAATTCTCTGCACCTAAATCATTCACCTGTGGGACTCCAGGCACGCGCCTGAGAAACCTCCGTACACTAGCCATCCGAATACAAGCAGGGCTTATTTCTTCATATTGTGCTGTTTAACAAACGCGTCGTTTTTTAATGTGCCGAATTTGTTTATTTGAACATACAGCGCTTGCGTTTGCGGTCAAGGAAAGTTTTCACATAAATAAGGCGTCTCCCTGGCGAACCGCAAAGCATTCCGTAATTCAATTCGACTCTTATTTTTTACAATGGAGATGTTTACTCTTCACTGACACAAAGCACACGCGAGATGTTGTTTAACGGAGATGAATGTCTCTACTTTTCCGCCGCTGATTAAATTTCTCTACAATGAAAACTTAACCTCGTGTCCTCAGGTCTGGCGGCTTTCGGATAAAACAAAGAATGATATTTCTACTTCTGCATTTATGCTCTGCAAATGTATGGTTACAGATAGCAGATATTGGGTTAGAAAAATGACCAAAATCTTCAAACGGCCCTATAGATTACCGATATTACCCAATGTCTGGTTTATAAAAATGATCCGGTGTTTACACAGCCTTTTAGATTACATATATTACCCAATGTTTGGTTTATAAAATTTACCCAGTGTTCACACACCCCTTTAGATTACTGATGTAATGCAATGTTGGGTTATAAAATGACCCAATGTTCACGCAGCCCTTTATATTACTGATATTACTCAACAATGGGTTATAAAAATGACCCAGTGTTCACATAGCCCTTAAGAGCGCTGATATAACCCGATGCTGGGTTATAAAAATGGCCACATGTTCACACAACCCTTTGAATTACTGATATAACCCAATGGTGGTTTATAAAATGACCTAATGTTCACACAGGCCTTTGGATTACTGATATAACCCAATGGTGGTTTATAAAATGACCTAATGTTCGCACAGCCCTTTGGATTACTGATATAACCCAATGTTCTTAATATAACCCAGCATCCAGATTATGATTGTCTCAGATGGGTTATACATGGAACACATCCTGGGACTCATATGACTCTGGAAATGTTTAAATAACCTAATGCCATTAGATTATTCACATCCTAATGGACCATCATCATAATTGTCTTTCCAAACAACAGATGGCAATAAACTGAAAAATTAACAAAGCAAAACATTTTTTATTTACAAGAGGAAATTAAATCGCAAACTTCATCACACTATGTAATGATATATATTTCCTATCATATAATGGTGTGACGTTTACTTCAGTCATAAATAATAATGTACAAATTCTTAAATAAAATAACACCTGGAAAAAAGAATAATTCTCCTGATGGCAACAGAGCTGATTCTGACACAAAGGAAGAGACTTTAATGTCTAGGGAGGAGGAGAGCGGAAAAGGAAAGGGAGGGAGGAGGAAGAGGGTGACAGGGAGGAAGAAAATAAATTGTCTCTGGAACTGACAGTTTTGTTTGCCTCTCGAATGTGTTTAAAACTGCAAAAAAAATTTTGCTGTGTTTTATTGTACTTTGGACATCATCAGCCCCCAAAAGCCCTGTCCCCATCCGACATAAACCCCAATAAAATGTGAGTGACAAAGTCTAAACGCCTCCCACAAGAGGTTAGGCGTTCTGCTTGAGCGTGGCGTTAATCTTGCGTGCAGGGATTATGAGGCTCACCTGACAGATTTGAACTCTCAGCTATTATTTAATTGGCAGAATCCGTGGGGAAAGCTTCCTGAGCTTATGTAAGGTGCAAGATAATTTGCACATTACCCTGAAATGGCCAGATTCTCCTGTTCGCAGCTTCCCCGCCATTTTGAGCGTCGTTCACGGGTTCTCTAGCTCGTTTTCTGCGAATGCCTCCCTGTACTGTACAGGTGAAACCATATTAACCACAAAGGCAGGAATTGATGGCAGTTCGATTTAATCTTTCACAAGAGGACATTATGGATGCTTTGTAGGAATTGCAGGGTTAATGGCCTTGTTCTCCTGAAGACCTCCGAGAGTTAAGGCGGATAATTGGGAGAATGACACGAAGAAGTAGCCCCGGACCTTATTTATGTTCTGATTCCTCTACTAATGGCTATCGATTCATAACGCGCTAAAGTTTTATTCCGCTAGTCTTAGCGCCTTACCCCATCTCTCTCAAGTCTATTTGAAGGGGGAATTGCTTGGAAAAACCGCTAATGTAGAACGGAATTGCTTTAAATTGTGATTGTTAAAGTTATGGCTGTCTTTTCACTTTTATTCGTGGATATCTCTCTGTTGGCTAAAGCACACTCTGGAGCAGAAACTTTACATGCATTTTTATGCTGGCTGTTTACTTAATAGGGAAAGTCCTGATTGCAGATTGGTCCCAATTGCAGATATATTGTTTGGAACCAAATATGCACCATTAGCAGGTGAAATCGGGCCAGTTTGACCCTACAATTGGTTATAACCACATTTGGCTGTGAATGCAAAAACATATCAGAATATGTTATATTATCAAGATGGGTTAGATTAGTTTATATTGCAGGTGGCCATGGATAGAATAGATTAAATCAGTTTAGACTGCGCTTAGAGGAAGCTTGCGAGGAGGGTCTGCGACGGGATTGGCGGGCGCGCAGACCCGGCCGACCGCGCGGCGTTATAAAGTCCCCGTTGTGTGACATGCTTCTGCGCGGAGCCATAAACCCTCCACGCTGTGACAGTCCTCGGGCGGAGCGCATTCATGCTGACTACCCGGTGACCTTGGAAACCAGCCTATAGATAAAAGCCTGCGAAGGCACAGATGGGCCGCAATGCAGAGCGGAGCCCGCGCTGAAAAATCTCTGCCTTGATACAGCCTAATGAGTCCAAGAGGGCTCAGATGCACTCTGATTAAAATGCACTTTCTCGGAGTTGGTTTGACACTGAATATTTTCACCGAGAAGTGCACAGAAATGCAGCCTTGTGGGTTTTTTTTTTTCCCTCCTTTGCTTCTTGGCTCTCTCGCCACTGTTGCTATGGCACCAAATTGATTTCATCAAGGCTTCTAATCCAGGAGGTCTAAAGATGGTGGCTTTGTTTGGCATAAGCGGTTTAGCGCACTTTCACCCTGAGAATTCCACACATCTGGAGTTTGAGCAGCCTTCTTGTGCTTCAAGTTTATTTTTGGAAGGAACATCATTAAAAATTTTCTAGTCGATATTTTGCTTTGGAATGAAGCTCGGTTTCAAAGCAAAATATTGAATAAGGACTAATTAACAGGCTGGACAGGTCGCACACGGTGAGTTCTGTTGCGAGAGAAATATCAAGGAGGGAGAATACTAAGGGAAAAAAGCATTGACTCCGGTGGATTTATCATACTCTGAAAACCACATTTTAAAAACCACAGTTTATTAAGTTCAAATCGGCATCTTCTGAATGGGTGATAAAATGAACACACAACAGAAAAGTGCCACTTTTAACAGTAAGGATCCAAGCCAAGTGACCTCTGGATTAAGAGTGCCTTAAACAAATAAAAATAGTGGGTTAATGCGAGCTGAATTTCTGTCTCTGGCTCTGTGTATGTTCTTGGTGAACACTATACACTGTGTGTGTGTGCGTGCGTGCGTGCATGCATGTGTGCGTGCGTGTGTGCGTGCGTGCGTGCGTTTGAGAGTGAGTGAGTGAGTTTAGGCGTCCGTGTGTGTAAAATACTTTAACTCTTTAGAGTTTGGTAAAATTCAAAAGACTTCCCAAATTTCTGAGAATTTTCAAGAAAACGCACTGCCAGAAAAAATATTATAATTATTTGAAAAATTGAAAATATATTGAATAATGGCTGAGCGTTTATTTATTTATTTATCTTTCTTGTCAGTAATCTGCAGGAATTTTACTAGTGTTTAAAGGTTTTCAGATATTTCAGATGCCTTTTTGCTCTAGGTCCTGCGTGCATGCGCGAGAGCGTACATCCGTGTGTGTGTGTGTGTGTGTGCAATACATGCCATGTGTGTAAGCATGTGTAGGTGCATGTAAGTTGCACTGTGTAATTTCTGTGCCTTGTGCAAATGTCCACAAGACAGCACTGAGTCCTGTGGAAAGAGATGTGGAAAAAATGCAAGCTGGCCTGGTTCTGGCATCCAGAATCTGATTAGAGTGAGGGGGTACGTGTTCATTATTTATGGGGGGGACTGTGTTGGCTGTCCTGCTCAGAAGGCCCTCGCTGAGGGGTTTGCCTTGCAGACTGCACTGTAGGACTGCCAGCTGTACCCCACATCTGCACTCTCTCATCCTTCCTGTCCCCGTCGCAGATGAGAAAATATTAATTATGCATGCAACAGCCCTCATAAATGTTGAATTTTGGGTCCGACTTCCATACAGTCACTTTGAAACGGGAGCATGTTCTTGCTTTTGCTGTTTTTTTATTATTTTTTTATTTTTTTATTATGCAATGGCACAACTGGAGGAAAACAAGACCTTTCGCAAAATTCAGATGACTTTATTTTTTCTTTCTCTTTTTTTTCTGAGGGCGAAGTTTCTACAGCTACAGTAAAACTCTGAATTCCATGACTGGTGTCCTAAGGGAAAGGCTGAAACTTTCCCCAGTGAAACTGTCCTACTGATGAAATGTCATTCATGTTAAACAGGCTAAAGGTGTTCCCAGTTAGCGAGTGGTCTGTATTTAATCAGCATTTGCCCATAATTCTGACATCGTATGACTTGTTGGCGAGTTCATCAAAATTAACTCCCCAAACCATGTTCAGGTAAAATTTGAAGACAATTCAATTTCTGATTAAGTGTCTGATTTAATGCCAAACAAGCCTTAGCTTTAAAAGAACAGTGTTTTTGTTACACAGTAAAACTTTTCTGCATGGAGCAAAACCCAGTTTCCTGTGACTGTTCTACCCCACTCGTGCCCCTGTGTTTCCAGCACTGCACTTGTACACTAATTGCTGCTTCTTTCTGCTGTTTACAATAACATTGCAGAGCTTCTTGTTAGCACTGGAATTTCATTTGCTGAAAATTTGCGAGTCTTGAGAGCATATTTGTGTACCTATTGAATTTTTTTTGACTGGAACATTACAAGATGAATAGGGGAAACTACTGGGTGCTTTATCCTCGAATGCAAAAAGCTACATCATTAAAATGCTTAGTATTTTTTATCTTAGTCTTAAGTAGTGAAATTTGGATTATATGTTTTTAATGTTGAGTCATCTG